>NW_008709421.1:978093-1135538 GCF_000327385.1 Lottia gigantea
AAAATCAAGATAGATTTGTAATATTTATATATCTACTTGACCATTGATATCTATAAAATCAAGATAGATTTGTAATATTTATATATCTACTTGACCATTGATATCTATAAAATCAAGATAGATTTGTAATATTTATATATCTACTTGACCATTGATATCTATAAAATCAAGATAGATTTGTAATATTTATATATCTACTTGACCATTGATATTTATAAAATCAAGATAGATTTGTAATATTTATATATCTACATGACCATTGATATCATTGATGAGTGTTTACAAGCTAAAATTCAAGAACAAAGGCAATAACTTGTATCAAAATGTTTTTTAAATTTTTATAGGGTTCATCCTTATGTGATAATAAATAATGAAATAATTCATTTATTGTTTACATGAGAAAATTTTCTTTTTTGGCTTTGTCAAGAGCAATAACTGATAAGAGGTCAACCACAAATTTGAACAAAATTGAACTCATCCCAAATCTCAATGCATGCATACCCATTTCTGTGGAATTCTCTTATGATTCTCTTGACAAAATGATTAACATGGGTGCCCAATTTGGATGCTTTTAATCAAGAAAATAATAATTGGAAAGTTCTATACCAACTGACTTACACTAAATTTGTGTTTGAAAATTCATTAGGATCCATGCTATAGCTGGCATCAATAATAACTGGATCTTTACCATTTGATGTGGAGAAAAAACGATTTCTATCATTGATTGTAACATAAGCAATTAATTTAGTGGCATTAGGATAAGGTGTTTTGAAATATCCCTGAAAGAAAAAAAATATTTTTATCACAGTGATTTCAAAGCATTTCATCTTTATCATAGTCCTGCATGGCCAGTTCAAATTGATACCATGGCTGATAGAATGGTCCTTGACAGAAAGTCTATCAACTTAAGCCATAATGTTTACAGTCTGTATGTCAAGAACTTTGATTGGTTTGTAGTCGTTAGCCCACAATCCGATCAAATTGCTGCATTCCATTATCATTGCAGTCAAGGTATTAGATGCAGTTTGTTATAGCTTGACTTTGTGAAGATGTGCTTTAAAAGCTTGTAACTCTCAAGTTTGAGTTACTGATGTATATGAGAACAAACTCTTGCTATAATTATTCTGCATACAGGTTTGATAAGGGTGCTGACAATATGTCAATGAAGAGAGAGTCCAAAACATGAATGAAGGTCATTTCACGTGGACACATGACAAGCATACACTTAAAGAAATATACTTACACAGTAAAAGAATTTGTCTTGCTCTCCGCCATGATATGTTCTCAAAATATCGACACAAACACGATAGTTCTGGGGAAATATATAAGGAGTTGGAATATTAAAAAATCTAGAATCAAATATTCCTGTTAAAGCAGTTTCATTATAAACCAGTGTATAGTCGTCATCTAACAAACAACCTACATCACGATCCCTAGTAGATCTATACAATGTCCAATTAGTTGTCACATTGCTTAATGATTCCATTTTCATCATAAGAGTTAGTGGCAGATACATATAAATAGGAACATGAGCCTCGTAAGGAGCAGAAGACACTGGACTAGTGCGAGAGATTTTTACACTTTCAAAACAAGAAGCACATAATATATCTGTATCAACAGCTGTGAATTGAAGTTGTTTTTCTTGATACAAAACGCCAATATTCATTTTGGATGTAAGTGTCACTTGTTTCTGTGTGTTGTAAATACCAGAGAAGGGACAAGCAAACATCACTGTTTCTGGTTCTACAACGTGAGCGTTAATTATTGATTGATGAACACTTGATGGTTCCATGTTGATTCTTCTGTCCTTGTTGAAATGATATTCTGGGGAATGAACACTACTGGTAACATGATCTATGTTTGAAGTCTTATTTCTGAACACCACAATAAAATCTCTGAAGAAAGTATCTCTTGTCGTTATTTCATAGATCTCAAAACCAATATCAACTGTAAAAACATAAAACAATAGTGGATTATGTACCACACTTGCTTAGGCATACAGTTGGTAAAATAAGAACACCTTCTTTGAAATCTGTCCAAATTTTTAAAGCATTTACAAACTAAAAATCAACTACATTTTGTAAAAAATAAAAAAAATGAAAAATGATTTTATACAAGAAATCACTATTTCAGTTTGAAATAACTGCTCAATTCTGAACAGATTCTGTCTGTTTCTATTCTGTCCCAATCGAAAAGTTTAAAAGCAGACATGTCACATTCAAGATTTTCTCATCTATTTCCTTCTCTGCCATTTTGAATTCTGTGTGCACCTACTATTGTGGAATTGTTTTATTAAACGTTCTTTTGAGTCCATAAATCCTGTACTCCAAGCGAATGGCCCCCTTGATTCACTAGCCAGGATTTTAGAATTTTAAACTAGAGCAGTAGATATATCTGGTGTCATAAATAACATTATCTGATAAATCCCAAAAACTTAGTAATTATCCATAAATATGCAATTAACTATTGATAAACACTAAATATTAATATTAAGAGTTTTTCAATATTTACTTAGTTTTATGAATTTTCCAATTTTCCAGGTATTCTGTTGTAACTTTATGACACCAGATAAGCTAACTGATGAATATATACTCATATTGACCATTTTTGAGAACTTTAATTTTATGTTCATTCTAAGACTTAGTATCACTTTAACTCAAGAACAAAAACTCATCCTTCATATCAAAAATATATCGTGACTGACCGCTTGAAACCTTGTATATGCCATATTTGGTCATTTGGACTTTTTGGTACCGTTCGAAAGCTTGTAAAAGCACGGATCTTGTGATCAAAACCTCGTATTCTTAGCTTGATAACCAATAATTAAATAAAACGTATATAAACAGTTAGATTTAAAACCTCGTAAAATATTATATTATACAAGGTTCATGTTTCTTTTTCTGCGGATGAAAACGAAAAACCTTGTATACTATACTATTATACGAGTTATTGGTTGAATGGGCCGGAGAATTCAAATTGCTATACGAGGTTTATATTTTCAAAGAATGAAAACCATGTATAGCGGTAACAAAAACAATAAAAAAGATTTTAACAAAATACGCGTACAAATAGTTTTTGGCGTTTTTCTCAAAAAAATAATTTTGCGTCATATATAGTTATACAAGGTTTCATTCGGTCACCCACGATATTGTATCCCTTAAGTTTTCATGGAATAAAAATAAGCGACAAAAGTTTCAATATGGAGTCGCAAACTTACCCATTTCACAGTTTTCTCCAAAAAATGGTTTTATACATTCACATCTATAGGTTGATGGTGATTCAATACATCTGCCACCAAATAAACAAGGAAAACTGTTGCAGTATTTGATTTGAGGACACTGCATCCATGACTCCTCTAACACAATATTCTGACATTGTCCCAGATAGTTCCATTTATTCTGCAAATGCCACTGACAGTCTCTCTCATTATAATAACAAAGATTTCTATGGTCACATTTATAAGTTTGTGTTACAGGATCATAATAGCCTATACTGTGGGGACCATGTACCCTGCTGCACAATTCATACTCCATCTTTTCTGAAATGTAAATTTTTGAATCAGAGATATATAACAAAATAACATTCTGGGATGTGTCAACACTTCCAAAACTATCAGATATTTCTACTGTGTTTTACTTTAACAGGTAAACTTCATATTGAGGACTGTGGTAATAAATATTCAAGTTGTCACAGCAATTTCAAACCAGTCAATCAGCACCTTCCAAAAACGGTCTTTTAGATTATTATGCTATTTATATTACCCAAAACAAGATGCTTAATGCTTTTGTTTTTAATTGGACCCGGTTGTGTACCATATCCCTGCTCTTCTATAGTACAGTAGCAAATATAACCAAAATAGTACGCAAGATAAAGTGCAAACGGCCTCCATGAAAGTTATGCTAGCGCTATGCAACATATCATGTTAATGAATGGCCATTTTTTTTACCGGAACTATGTCATGTGATCATGTGATTCTGGTAATTTAATTAGAGGCTGGTCATTCAGGACTTCAGGTCTTTGTAAACAAAGTCAATGAAAACAAAAATTTCTTAAGATATGTATTCAAACTGATAATAAAATGTATCATTGGATAATCAATAGTCACAATATAGCATTAAATACATATGTAAGTGTCAGAATTATCACCCAGAGTCTCTAAATTCAAGGACTATATATAGGTTGCAATATTACTTTCACTCGACAAATCACTGCTAAATACCGGAAATAAAGAGTCTCGCCCAAGAAGACACAACGGAATTCACCATTTGGTCAGATTAACTTAAGGAAACTGCTGAGAATTGCCGAATGGATAAAGTTAGCAAAAAAAAAAGAGTCATCACCTGATTGATTACGAGCTGGACAACCAAGAAAATCTATCAAAGCTTCACTCAAATCCTCATCATCAGTAGATTTATATTCTCCAGATAGGAAATGTAATGTTAATTTCTCTGTTTCAATAGCTGTTCTTAAACTAGTAATGGTTGAAGCTTCTGACACTGTACTTTGGAAGATCTACAAAATAACAGAACATTGCAACAAAGATACTATGATACATCATCATTAAATTACATAGGTCATCAACTAGTATGGATTAAGAAACAATAGGAACAACAGGGTGAAGGTAATACTACCTCTTAGAATGAATATAACATATAAAGTATCAAACTTTCTCAACAAGTGTATATTCATCAGTTGGACTTACCAGGTGCCATGACTGAAGAATAGAATCTCTATATAAGACGTAAGATATAACTTTTATACTTAATAATTATTGAATTATTTTCAAAATAACTTTAACAAGTTATCACTTAGTTTTATGGATTTATTGGATTATAGATGGATTCTGTTGTAAAGTTATGACATCAGGTAAATCCACTGATGAACAAGGACTCATTTCAGCCAAGTTTAAAAGTTTCAATTTTTTGGTCATACTAAGAGGTAGTATACCTCTCTAAGTTTGTCTGTCTCTAAAAGTTTGTATTACTAACTTGTTTGATATCTTGACTTTCACCATTATAGACATAAATATATTGTTGTGTGTCAAGTCTATAGTCAATATAAGATATATGAAATGGTACCATATAAAGACTCTTTACAGCATGTATAACAACTGGTATAGTAAACTCAATCTGAAACCAAAATTACTGTCCATTACATAGTCATCAACCAATCAATTACAGTCTAACGGTCACCTATATTCAGTACCACCCTTTAATGAACGCCCACCATCCTGTGCAATTTTCAACCAAATTTACCTCTATTCAACACCACCCTCTTGACGCAGCCAGCAGTCACCATGTCTAAAAGATTATTTTAATGTTGAACATTATTGTTATTGTTATTATTAAATGTTATCTCAAAATATCAACTTGTCATTCTTAGCTGGGTAAACCATAACCCTATTAAGCACCACCCCCTTAGTAAGCAGCCACTTTTGAGCATTCCCTTGACTGGCGGCTTAATACAAGTTAGACTGTATTATTGCAAGAAAACAATAACTCAGAAGACAAATGTCATTACTTTTATCTGTGATTTAGTCAAATTCACTTTTAAAAACAACAATTAAGTTACCCTTGGTACTATTACCTCCAAATTTCAAATGCACATAATCTACCCAAGATACTTGGGACTACAGAAATATATCCAAGAAAGAAATGGCATCTGAAAATGATCCACAGTTTGGTTCATCAATCTGAAGACAAGTCAACCATTCTGTTAATTAATAACATTGACTATATCACACTCAAGTTTAATGAAACATCATCAATATAAAAACGAAACAATTTGTGAGAAATAAAAACAAACTCCACCTCTTTTGATGATACATTGGTTGGTAAAGTAACAGAAAATCCTTCTACTCTATCTTTTGTTTCAATATTCTTCATAAAATTCCTTTTACTTAGACTCTCTTCACAAACTGTTAAAATATATACAAATACATGATGTCATTATAAGAGCTTTATCAATTATTCATTTTCAGATAAATTCTACTTTATTCAAATATAGATGTCTTTGTCTCCTGTTTCTTCAGTGGGTGACTGATTTTCCACTTCAATTTCTGTATTTAGTCAAATTGTAAAAATTTTGTGCAGAATGATTTTCAACCTCAAAATGTGAAGATTGAATGAAAATTTGATTAAACTCCATTGATACGTATATACAAAGCACTTGAAATTCAAATGCAATTGGAAGCGCGGTGAAACCTGAAAGCTAGATTTATCAGCTTTCTGACTGTTAAAGCAATTGGTCAGAAAAGCTGGCAGAAAAATGCATTTAGTGGTTGTGTTATACTGGCTATATTAGTTAACAGATCCTTGTGAAGTGAAAAGCAGACAGAAGTCTAGGCAATATTTCTCTCATTGCACCAGGGTTGTTAATATGGCCATATTTTCCGGACATGTCTGTTTGTCTGTCAAAAGTGTCCAGTTGAAAATAGTCTGATGTTGATTGAATACTGTAGAACTATGTTGTATTCTTTAGCCCAATCAGGTATAAAATACTAAGAGATCTTTAACAAGGCACACTCCCTGCTTTTTGTTGCAAAGATGCTATATTGATATTTATGGATAAATTGAACCCCATATAATATGTAGACCACCATGCTTTCCTGAAAACTGAAAACAAAATTGAACATACTTTTATTGTGTTGTTTACAAATGTAACACATTGGGTAACCTTCATTAGTAAACGTCCATTTCCAGCCCAAATCTTGCCACATGACCACTGCTTTACCTGGTGAATCAACACCAGTACCAAATACTTGAAAATCCATTTTTGTTTTATCAATCCAATGGAAGTCCAATGGATCATTGATGACTTTCATGCCTGTACAATAAAATAGAATGCACTTTTTTTAAAAATAAACTTAACATCACTTGACATCAGTCCATGGAACTTAATAGTTTCCTTCATAAAGTGATTTCTTATAACTTGGTGAAGTGTAAGGATAACTTATTACAAGAAAAATGAGCAGCCATCAAGAAGGTCATATGCCAAGACAGCAGAAAAAATTAATAACCTTAAATGAAAAATACAATGGCGCATTGGCAACACAAAGCCAGGTTCAGTGATATCATGCACCCACCATTTTATTTATATCTATGACTTGACAACATGTTAATTTATGTTTCATATCAAAATGACTCGGTGATTTCTGATGAAAGTATGTCAAAAGTAATTTTGTTTCATTCCGTGTGTTTGAAATTTATAATTTTAAAGGCTTTTCCACCAGAAAGCTTGGAATTGATCATGTCTTACTCTCCCTTTCATCAGTATATATTTGAGTCAATCTTAAAGGGATTGTAAAGAGGTTTTCTAAATTTCTTATGTGTATCTGGGACACTGATAGAATCAATTTTCACAATTCCTGCAATTCCACTCAAACAAAGTGTATAATGCTTTATCACATACAGCCCTTCAAGATTAGTGACGTCATCAATCACTTAAGTTTTAGTGGTATTGTAGGAACCACAGATATCTGATTGAAAATTTGAATGGTGCAAATTGATTCTGTCAGTGTCCCTGATACACATAAAAAATGTAGAAAACCTCTTGACAATCCCTTTAAATTAAAATCAGCATTTGAAAAGATCACTGTATGATCAAGAGGCTACTACTCCACAAATCTTCCAGTAATAAAATCATTTTCACTTACCAATGAGCCAATGATCACATAGTCTGGTGTAATTATATTTTCTCTCTGCTTGTTTGACTAAGAAATATTGTTCTCTAAAGTTATGTATAGATGATAAATAACCTTCAAATTTAGAACATACATTATCTTGAGCATCATTGATCAATCTCTTCTCATGGAAGAAATGATAGCAACCATCTTCTGTTGTTTCCCAACCTTCTAGACATCTATTCTCTATTAATAAAAATATATTCAGAACTGGTTGCATGATCACTGCATCATAAATTAGACTAAAAATGCTAACTGAAGAGGGACAGGAATCTGCCTTCAGTCACGAGGCAATCTAAACAAACAAACAAACAAACAACAATAATTTAACTCTCTAAATGTCTTGATATCCCATCTGTCTATATCAGGGGAACAGATTGACATTGATTCAATTTCTTATACGTACCATCATTCCTTGTTATGAATACTTGGGCATGCCAATTTTAGCATAAGCATCATTTATTTTAAGGTATGACACTCGATGTCAGCCTGAATAAATGTGTGAACAATAAAGTATTTTTAGATAAATTTAACATGCTAAATTTATCAGGCTTATTCATGCATAGCCCCAATTAAATGTTATTTTAAAACCAAAAACTTACTTACCATCCAAATGAAAACATTTTTTTCCATCCAAACCAAGAAGATAGCCATCATTACAAGTACAATAATAACTACCAATAGTATCAATACAATCATGTTGACAATCATTGGTGGCTTCATCATCACATTCATTATACAAATCTACAATAGAGAATTATCATTATACAAATCTACAACAGAGAATCATCATTATACAAATCTACAATAGAGAATCATCATTATACAAATCTACAACAGAGAATCATCATTATACAAATCTACAACAGAGAATTATCATTATACAAATCTACAACAGAGAATCATCATTATACAAATCTACAATAGAGAATCATCATTATACAAATCTACAACAGAGAATCATCATTATACAAATCTACAATAGAGAATCATCATTATACAATTCTACAATAGAGAATCATCATTATACAAATCTACAATAGAGAATCATCATTATACAAATCTACAATAGAGGAGCATCATTATACAAATCTACAATAGAGGATCATCATTATACAAATCTACAATAAAGAATCATCATTATACAAATCTACAAGACAGCAATATACAATAAACAGCCATTCCAACCTACGAAAGACAATCATCATTATACAATCAACAATAGGTAATAATCACTATACAAACCTATATACAATACAGATAATCATAATTACACCTATTGCTGTATAAAGGTATAGAAACATCTTCCACGGTAGAAAGAGCAATTTCACATTTGGTCACACTGTCATAAATAATCTAAAACAGAGCCCTTCTGAGAAAGATAATTTGAGTGCTCTGCTATAGGCAAGGACAAAAGATGGATACTGTTCAAGAGAACTGATTGAAGTGCTTTGTAGCAAGCAAAAAGAAAAGCTAGAGACCTTCTGAGAAAGCAAATTTGAGTACTCTGCCATAGACGAGGACAAAAGCCAGAGACCTTTCGATAGAGCTAATTGTTGTCACAAGCGGCCAAAGCCAGACACACTCTGAGAGAACAGATTCAAGTGCTCTTCCAGAAGTGAGGACAATAAAAAAAAAATATTTCTAAACAAACCTGTATCATGATGACCTTGTGTACCAATATAATCAAAGGTAAATGTCTCACAAACTGAATCTTGACTCCATATCATATCTATTTGGTAACAATATAGTGGATATTCAAAATATATAATATCTCTCTTCTCATCAATATTTAATTTAGATGTGATCTGAAAAATAAAGACCCAAGTTCCAGATTGCTAGTATTATCTAATAATTGAACAATTTAAATTGTTGTATGTTAATTATTAATCCTGCTTTAGTCATAGTCAAAATTCTCAAGAGATCCAAAAGTGACATATTTTGTCAGGCCTATAAAGATGTGGGCACACGAGTGGTCTTGGTCGGAGTCTTGTCTTGAGTTTCAACGACTGGCACAGGTGACAAAAATCTCTAATTGGTGTTTTCCACTTGCGCAGCATGCAATGGAAAGGAAAATGAATCTGATTGGATGATGATGGTCTGCCTGGTCAACAAGGAAACTATCAGAGACAATTGATATTATAAATTCTGTCGGGGACACAATCATCTTGTCGAGGGAGCATGAGCACATTTTACTCTAGACAAAAATCTCCAACCAAGATCGCTTGTGTGCCTGCTCCATATGTCATGCTAGCAAATATCATGGTTAAATAGATAAGAATACTATTATGGATATGCTTCTCCTTTCTTTAATTTCCTGATTATGGGACTGTATTATATATTAGCTTACCTTGCGACCATGGTCTGTAGATCTATAATAACTATAGGTAGATATCAGCTGACATCTTAATGAGAAACTAAGATATGAACATTTTCCTTCAATAACCAGACCAGTTACTCTTACTTCACTATAGAAATTAACCTAGAATAATATACATTATATATATTGGTTATTGACTAATCATAATTTTCTAACCAACATTTTAGCTATGTTTAAGGGGCATTTTTGCTCAAATTTTTGAAACTTGTACACCAAAATCTGAAAGTTTTAACTATACAAATCCAGCCGTTAATTTTTGAATGTTAAATGTTGACAAGAATTCCTCACAATTGGTAGATAAAGATTCTCATGAGAAGAGATTTGATTGGCTTAATATCACAGTTACTTAGAACTTGTAAAGCATAACATTTTTATCAGATCATGTGTGGTATCACCCTCAGAAATCAATATGAAACAAAAGATTTCAGATGCCTTCAGAGTTCTTAATTTTTGAACTAAGATTAAAACCAAATTCAACCCTATCACTTTACAAGGATGCTTTTCAGGATGTGGCCAGAAATTCCTTACCATAATGAATACAGGTAAATCAGGATTTGATTGGTCAGGTTGCCATGGTGACCAATAAGCATTGCCAATCTCATTCCTATTCAAACTTTGAAATCTTCTCACAACTCTACTGGGGCCAGCTCCATATCTCATATAATAAGTTGAAAATCTTCTGGTTTTTGACAAACTTATCTGATGTTCTCTTATACCATGTAAACTTGATAGTAAATACCTCTCTATTGAATCTGCAACAAATGAAAAGAAATGGAGTTTTTAGCCATGTAGGCTAATGAAGACAGGCAACGCCATGCAGGGTGCAATGTGGGAAATTTTGCCAGGATAGCAACATTAGCCTGCTCTTTTTCGAATTTCCAACTGTCGAGTGATCTTTAAAGTTCACAGCCTGTAGCACACAGTGCCGTGGTTAATTGTCCCATCCGAACGACTAGACGCTTTTTCCATGTCAGCCCCTCTTACCTGCATCACTGACAGGGGGAAACAGGGCTGATTGAATCTGAAATGGATGACCACATTCTACTGGATGTATAACATTTCATTATATATGAATCTTGAACAATAGTTATTCTCTGAACTCCTAAATATATTTTCAATCTTAATGTTGTTTTACTACTTATCCAATTAGGAATTTTACTCACTATTTCTATAATTGTCTATTCTATATATAACAGAGTATCTTAAATTGACCAGTCGTCATTTTAACATTCAAACGCAGATAATTCTTGAAAGCTCAAATTTTGATGGTGAGCTGTGAACACTATTACTGATCAGCTCAGCTAAAACATTTCAGTTCCTGAGACTAAAGTATGATTGGTAAAAAACAATGGCATACCTGTCCGGAAAGAGTGTATTACAATGAGAGATGCAAAATTAAGGAGAGAAAAATTTAAATAACATAGTTACATATAACTAAATGATATACTGCTTACCATCATTCTGTTTACATATAAATTTTTGGGAGTATTGTGAACATGGTAAATCAATCCATTCTGAATTTGATGATCTGATATAAGCACACTGGCCACTGGTCATTGAAGGGTAAAGAGCTGGTATAAGAATTCGCCAGAAATCTATCACCACATCACTGCCATATACAGTTGTGTCGAATTTATTCAAATTATGAATATCTATTAATCCTGGAAACGAATGAACAAAACTTGCTATATTAAACACACATATTACAATGATAAGACAAACAGACACAGACATTGTCAAAACCTTATTGGGAAAATCAGAATTCTTTATTAAAGAGGCAGGTGTGCCATTTTGGGGGTTGATTTGAGTCTTGAAAATATGTAAATAATCTTCAGAAGTACTAGAAATGTATGAAAATTCCATCAAAAATATCTCACACTAATAATTTTACTCACTATTTCTATATATGTCTTTTGTATATATCACAGAATATTCTAAATTGAGGAGTCGTCATTTTAACATTCAAACACGGATAATTCTGGACACACATGGATTTAAAGTGAGCTGTGAACACTATTACTGTTCTTACCGTTTCTGAGACTACCTTATGATTGGTCAAAAAGAATTGTGCATCTGTCCCTTTAATAACAACAACAAAAATCCTTTAAACTTTAAACACTCAGCATAAAATGTCCTATACCAGTAATATAACTAGTATTATTATTATTTTAGTGTTAGTACAGTTTACATACCTAGTGGCCAGAACTCATTATCTGTAGTTACTAAGCCATTCATATATCTAAACTCTTCCAAGTCTGAGGTCAATGCTAAATATCCCTTTTCTTGTTCACATTTACTAACTGCTTGATGGAAGGTTACATTTCCTGAATGAATTATGAAAGAATCTTTCATCTTCCGTTTTGGAGTGTCTGAAAATTAATAACAAAACAAATACTTTAACCAACAGAAAAGAATAAGTTAGAGAACTTCTTTGTCTTTTTTTTAATTGTATTGGTTTTTTTGACTCTCTGCAGAAATGCGTTTTTATACATATGAAACTAAGATTATTTGACAGTCTTATCATTTAAAGCAACATTACCATGTGGGCATATATACAAATGCTTTGTTTTTGGAATGATCTTGATCCCTAAATATTGAAAACTATAGACTGAAATTGTTTTGGTGGCAATCTTTGCCAGGAAAGGGTGCTGGCTGTTGTTGTTTGAAGACCTTGATATGTTAAACAGCAAAATAGATATCTCACCCTCACAAAAGAAGAAAGCTGTAACATCAATACCATTCACTCTATATAAATTATATCCACTCAAATAATATAAATCATTACCAATTCTGAAATACATGCAATAACCTTCTCATGAAACCATTAACCGCCAAATGTTTATAATACATGTAATGAGTTGCCTTTTCTTCAGACAATCAAAACGATCTAGGGACAATGTAATTATTTATAACCAAACTGTCTCAACTGATCCCAAATTTAGTCAGCTCTTTCTATTGTTGCTTAGTATCATGGTCATTTCATTTTGCAGCAAATCAGTGTTGCTTATACAAACCAGTTCAAATTTTCTGAAAACAAATTAAATTTTCTTAAATACATAGAATTCACAGGCAGCTATCTACAGAAGAAGAAATGCTTAGACATGTCTCATCTAATTATATACGCTGACCAAGACTAAATTTCCTGTAGTTAATGGATGAGAAATCTTGTTAATGAATATTGCTATGGACTATATAGAACTGTATGTATAAACAACTTACATTCCAGCCCAATATGTTTGACGAGGCATACATGATTCATAGTTTGGAAACAATAGTTCATTCTCCAACTCTTGCTGAAATTACATATTCACATAGTTACAGAAGCTTAGTTGCCAGATTTCAGGCAAGAAAATACATATTGTCATAGTGACAAATACTCAGTCCATATTTGTCATGAGGACCAGACAGTACATATTCTCTTAACAACAGAAACTAAGTCACTATCATGACCAGACAGTACATATTCTCATAACAACAGAAACTAAGTCACTATCATGACCAGACAGTACATATTCTCATAGCAACAGAAACTAAGTCACTATCATGACCAGACAGTACATATTCTTATAACAACAGAAACTAAGTCACTATCATGACCAGACAGTACATATTCTCATAGCAACAGAAACTAAGTCACTATTATGACCAGACAGTACATTCTTTCATAACAACAGAAACTAAGTCACTATCATGACCAGACAGTACATATTCTCATAGCAACAGAAACTAAGTCACTATCATGACCAGACAGTACATATTTTTTATAACAACAGAAACTAAGTCACTATCATGACCAGACAGTACATATTCTCATAGCAACAGAAACTAAGTCACTATCATGACCAGAAAAGACATACTCTCATAGCAACAGAATAGCAGTCAGTCACTTTCATGGCCAGGCAGTACATACTCTCATAGCAACAGAAGCTCAGTCAGTCACTGTACTGGAAAGAAAGAACATATTCTCATAGTTAGAGAAGTTCAGTCAGTCACTTTCATGTGGGCTAGAAAGTACATATTCCTATTAAAAGCATAAATTGCAGAGTCCAAACACCTACCCCTATAGAAGCAACTCCATCAGCATTTAAGATTGCCAAACTAGCACTCATTTTAGAACATTCATCTGAAGCTTCTTCAAATGTAAATAATTTGTGACGATCAGAAAAAAAGTAACAAGTATCACCATAGCTTCTCCACAATGAAAAGCAATTTCCGTTTGGTCCTGAAACATACAGGTTATAAAGAAAAGAAAGTAGTTTGACTGAAATAAGAGCAAAAATCACTCACTCTGTTTTTGAGATTGTGAAGACTAACAGTGAAAAATTCACTGTGTTATCAGGGAAATTTTGTCAGGACAGCAGCATTAGCTTATTTCTATTTTACTGTCACATCCAAACGACTTAACTATGAAATAAGTGAAGTTTTACATCCTACTTGTCTGAATCTGATTGGGCAAAGAAGATAGGTAACGGCCAATGAGGAAAATTTTGCCAGGAGAGCTGCATAAGCCGACTCTTTTTTGATTTCCAACTTGCACAGCCTCTGGGACTCAGTTTATTGTCACTTTATAAATGTTATCTCCCAAAGATTTCAAAGGCTTTGTAAACACACATGAAGCTATGTTCTAATGGTAAAGTACCTTTAGGTCTGCTACAGATATAATATCCAGTGCTTTTAATATCTTGTTTCCAACTTGCTGCAGTTTCATCATATACACCAACAACATCTAATATATTACCACCACCAGTATATACATTATCATATCTACAACAGTCAAATATCTCCTGTAGTGAAGATTAGACGCTAAAATCATTTACCCTGTAAATGGGTATGGATATTCCAGGAAAGATCAATGCCAAAAGAAGTTGCAAAGGATTTGAAAAGTCCTCGTGAACCTGAGTTGTTATCCTTGTAAAAAATTGTAGTTTCTTCCTTTTTTCATTTCGAGAAACCAATGAGTACAGAGAAAAAAAAATGTGATGAACTACAAAAGGATATTAGGCAAATATATGTATCCACAAATTTCTATGCAATTCCAAGAAATTTGGTGACTACAAAATCAATGATTTTTACAGTATTGTTTCAAAATAATGCATATTGTGAAGTATATTATCTAACCAAAAAGTAACCGTAATATCATTAAAATAGGTATTTTTTTTGAAAATTTAATATGACTCACGGCTTATAATCATCATACTTGACTCCATCTAACCAATATGTTGTACTGTCTATAGTAGAGGTGTATATACCATGAAACCACTGTTCTTTATTTTTGACATCGTAATAATTCCTATCTACTATATTATATGGAAATCTCTGAAATCACAATATGCTTTAATATTTAATTGAATCATAACACTCTTTTACTAACATGACATTGTAAAATTTTGGCAATTCTAAGGCCATTCTGCCAGGGGATGAATTATCATCCTTAAAAGCTTGTCTTGATCCTCAAAATTTCCTTCCTTCCTCTTCATCTGATCATGTAATAGAGTATGGTTGTTTAACATGCTTATAGCACTTTAACTGACTTTTTGGCCTTCCATAGGCTTTGCTGTATAAGATCCCTAAGAGTTTTACCACTACCACAATACAACTGAAAAGTTTTATCATTACCACAATATAACATATCGTGGGTGACCGCTTGAAACCTCGTATATGCCACATTTGGTCATTTTGACTTTTTGGTACCATTCGAAAGCTCGTAAAAACATGGATCTTGTGATCAAAACCTCGTATTCTTAGCTTGATTGTAAATAACTCAAAAAGCACTAATTAAATAACACATATATAAACAGTTAGATTTAAAACCTTGTAAAATATATTATTATACAAGGTTCAATGTTCCTTTTCTGCGGATGGAGATGAAACACCTAGTATACTGTATTATTATACATGTTTTTGGAGTACTCAAATTGTTATACAAGGTTTAAATTTTCAAAGAATGAAAACCATGTATAGCGGTAAAAAAAACAATAAAAAAGATTTCAACAAAATATGCGTACAAATAGTTTTTTGCGTTTTTCTCGAAAAGTAATATATCATATATCGTTATACGAGGTTTCAAGCAGTCACCCACAATTTGAGATTTACTTTGTACCTTATTGATAGTTTTAAAATCAGTAAGAGTTTTACCACTACCACAGTATGCATGATCAGATGTACTACTTACCACATCATAGATGACTTTATAATCTGAGAGAGTTTTACCAATAACACAAAGACTGATGTGATCTAATACTTACCACATCATAGATAACTTTAAAATCTGAGAGAGTTTCACCACTACCACAAAAAGACTGATATCTAATGCTTACCTCATCATAGTTAACTTTATAATCTGAAAGGGTTTTACCACTACCACAAAAAGACTGATGTGATCTAATACTTACCTCATCATAGTTAACTTTATAATCTGAGAGTTTTACCACTACCACAGTATTACTGATAGGATTAATACTTACCTCATCATATTTAACTTAAAAATCTGAGAGTTTTACCACTACCACAAAGACTGATATGATCTAACACTTACCTCATCATAGATAACTTATAATCTGAGAGAGTTTTACCACTACCACAAAGACTGATGTGATCTAATACTTACCTCATCATAGATAACTTATAATCTGAGAGAGTTTTACCACTACCACAAAGACTGATGTGATCTAACACTTACCTCATCATAGATAACTTATAATCTGAGAGAGTTTTACCACTACCACAAAGACTGATGTGATCTAATACTTACCTCATTATAGATAACTTTATAATCTGAGTTTTACCACTACCACAATATGAATTGATGTGATCTAATACTTACCTCATCATAGATAACTTTATAATCTGAGAGATTTACCACTACCACAGTTTTACTGATAAGATTTAGTACTTACCTCATCATAGATAACTTTATAATCTGAGAGAGTTTTACCACTACCACAAAAAGACTGATGTGATCTAATACTTACCTCATCATAGATAACTTTATAATCTGAGAGAGTTTTACCACTACCACAAAAAGACTGATGTGATCTAATACTTACCTCATCATAGATTACTTTATAATCTGAGAGAGTTTTACCACTACCACAAAAAGACTGATGTGATCTAATACTTACCTCATCATAGATTACTTTATAATCTGAGAGAGTTTTACCACTACCACAAAAAGACTGATGTGATCTAATACTTACCTCATCATAGATTACTTTATAATCTGAGAGAGTTTTACCAATAACACAAAGACTGATGTGATCTAATACTTACCACATCATAGATTACTTTATAATCTGAGAGAGTTTTACCACTACCACAAAAAGACTGATGTGATCTAATACTTACCTCATCATAGATAACTTTATAATCTGAGAGAGTTTTACCACTACCACAAAAAGACTGATGTGATCTAATACTTACCTCATCATAGATAACTTTATAATCTGAGAGAGTTTTACCACTACCACAGTATGCTTGATAAGCATTCCAATCCAATGGTTTATGTTCTACTAGTATATAACATTTATCATCAACTGGTGAATATCTCCACCCAGGTTCACAAAGTTGTACTGAAAAAGACAATACACATTATAAGTGGGTATAGACGATGTATGATGTCCGGTGCGGTGTATGATGTGGGATTATTGATACAATAGAAAATAGAAGAAGAGCATCGTGTCCACACCGTGTCCAGACCCATACTTCGTGTGTTCACTTCTTATATTTTCTAGTGTATAGATCATCCC
Organism: Lottia gigantea; assembly: GCF_000327385.1. Taxonomy (NCBI): domain Eukaryota; kingdom Metazoa; phylum Mollusca; class Gastropoda; family Lottiidae; genus Lottia; species Lottia gigantea. Next base: position 995,900 of record NW_008709421.1, read on the forward strand.
GCATCGTACACCGTACCTTGTCTGCTCCCACCTTAATATAAAACCTTTTGTAGAAATAGAAATATTAAAACAGAACCCAAAAACATGTTGTTGTCAATCAGAGTTTGATAAAACCTTTTGTATGTTGGTATCAGCACAATGCAAACATTTTCTTATACTCAAAGCTACTTGTGGTTTGGTTTTTATTGTCCATTTTTGCTTTGTGTGTTTTATGCAGGTTACTAAATTGGCTTCCATTGCATCAAAAAGTGACCATTGCTTATCCCCACAAATCAAAAATACTGCTTGTAATGGATCTTGATTTTATTTTAGTTTTTAGAATAAAAATAAATTTCAGAAATTTGCATTTTCAAAGTGTATATCTGATAATAAAGAACTTTTAAGAACACTTACAGTTTCGACAAGTTTTACCATCTTGAGCCAAGACTGAGGTAGCATCGAAACAATAACATGAATATCCACCATTCCCATCAAACTGACAGCCTTCTGCACATTGATGTATTTCAGGAAACTGACAAACATCAATAAAAGAACCAGTTACACCTGGAATGTTGAATTGTTATGGTAATCTAGAACCTCACTGTCTTTTTGTATGAAACAAAAGAGTTAGCCTTGGAAAAGACCCTGGGTAATCCTTTTTATTATTCACTTTTATACAAATTTATGAAAATTCGTACAAAAAAATCTTAAGCATTTTGTTGATTAGCCTAACAAATTCCTCCAAAACATGCAACTCAAAAATGGGTCAGGATCAACTCCCAAATAAAACAACACATGATATCACATCCATATGTCATGTCTGAGGAACTTGGTAAAGCCAGAGTTGTCTAGGAAGTTGTGTAGAACAATAATTAAACTAAACATCCAGCAGAGCAATTCTTTTTTTTAAAAATATGAAATTATACAATTTTCAGCCAATTTCAAGATCAGTTAAAATTAATATTTTGTCTAAGGATTCATATTGATCACTGGTTGAGAAGAATATTGTAAAGGTAAAGAGGCCACACTTGATATACCATTACCCTATAATTGTGAATATAGTGCAGATAATGCGCACCCTTCAGCATATCTGAAAAATCTCTCACTGTAATTAATACACACCTTGTCCTGACGGTATCAATTTCATTGTGATATTAAAAAAACAGTGATTCCAGTGTGGAATCAAAATAAATAGGGGAATCATGAACTCCTGTGTGGGGGTACAAGGAAGATTTTACCATTTTACAGATACTTGGAAGTCAATTTCTATAGATATCTTTTTGTCTCTTAAACAAATTTTTTGTTGTTTTATTTCAAAATAAAAAAACAAACACTGGTTGGAAAAATAGTGAAATTATACTTACCACAGTCACTATCAGAGAGACTTTGTTTTAATAAATAAATATAAACACAGGCATATCTCTCTATATAGTTACCAGGTATAAATTCCATATGAACATGTATATTATCTTTACGCAGTGGTATATGTTCAAACTTATAAGTCTTTTTAACACTAGCTTCAATTTCTTGCTTATTAAATCCTTCAAAGTACTGAAAAGATGGAATTAGGTATTAGGTATGACAATCTATAGTTTTCCTTCCCTTTGATTAGGGGGTACCAATAAAAGTATTGTTACAAGATTTACAAAATCAGTGATAGCTAAATAAATTCTTTAAGCATAAATTTGTTATGTAATCAAAGCATGAGATATGGTCAGATATAGAACAGTTTAGATCTTGAAGGTTTAGATCTTGAAGGTTTAAACATGGATTCCCATATTTTTATTTTTACTAATAAAATGACTTACAAAAGTACCAGTTTGTCTCACATGTCCATATAAAGTCCATTATGAACTAAATTAGAAGAGAATTTCCAGCAGAATTGCAATGAGTGACCGATCAAGAAAGGTCAAAAAGTCTTTTTTTGCTTATTCAGACTGTAAAAATATGGACATTTATGATGGATTAGAACTCTTAATTATATGCAATAAGAACATAATGATATAATTAAGAATACATGATAATTCATTAGAAATTTGACACTAAAAAAATAAGGAAACCCATCTTTAACATACAGACATAAATAATTTCAATTCTGAAAAGTAATTGATATTCTCTCGTCTGGTAAAGCATGGATTAAGACAACAATACCCTAGAATTCCAATTGGCACCTAATCCTGAGAGAGTCCTTTCTAATGCAATCTGTTGCTTCATTCAGTTTTTTTAGTCAGAACATAAAAGAAAACTCCTTGTCGACCGATCAACAACAAAAAAACTCTTACCAGAACAAAATCACCACCATATCTAATGTTAATAAATGCGTCCCCATCTCTGTATCCCAATCTTACTCGTTCTACTTCATAATCAAAAAAAGATCCCATAGACTCTATTCTCACACCAACAATAACAGTATCTACAGGGAAATTAAATACATGCCATAAATAGGCCTGGGAGTGGGTGAGAATCTCGTACCCTGTTTTGATACAATAACCAACTTCAGTACTTGACGATCCAGTGTGAGGTCGATGTGAAAAATCAATAAGAGTATAGTTCAAGGCACACTGGTAATTTTCAACACCTGAAAAATACAATGGCAGAATGTCACACAAAAAAACGGAAAACTAATAAAAGTTTGGACATAGCCTAAAAATTTGATTATTATATTATTATTAGACCGAATAAATGAACCAAGAATTGAGCCTGCCAAAAACAAGAGCAATTACTCATTCTCTATTACTGTGTTAATCATTTTTTTTATATGTGATACAATACGCATATAGTGGTGTTTTGTATCACGATACATCTATTCACCAATACATCTTCATTAGCCCACATGGTGCAGAAAAGTAGGACGTAAAACTCCATTCATTTCATTTCTATTCACCAATACATCATGCTTTCTAGATCTTTCTGGGATGGCTACTTAAAAGCTTCACTTCAATCAATTAATCCAAAAGAACAAAAGTCAAAAAATGTGACTTACTGGAAAATACTGCTGTATTAGTTTCATTGTACTTTATATTAATACGAAAATAGAAATCTTCAGGATAAACAGTACAGCCTGCTCTAGTTAGCTGAAATCTTACTAATAGTACATTGACTTCCTTGTCTTCTAATTCAGTAGAAGGTATGGTACAACTGGCTGTACTAAAATGGAAAATACAATATCACTTGGACTTGACAAAACTTATACAAATACATCAATGATATATAGACACAGCTTTATGGAACAATCAGTGGTTAAAGTTTTATGCAACGTTCTGACGTGTTTCCCCCATCATTATGTGCCTGAGGTCGTACTCAAAATTGCTAAATGCCATTCAAAGACTGTATACATTAAAGATAGCTTGCCAGGCAAGGTAACATACGCCCACTACCAGCTGTCAGAAATGATAAAAAAGTCTTTAGTGATTTAATAATGAATTTTCAAATAATCGAAAGTCGAGGCAAAAACAGTTCATCAAGGTCTCTTCTGTGCACACACAGTCACAATAACTATATAACCTTCATCCGATTATTACCAATTTCGGACTTGACCAAGACCTCATCCATTTCATGAATTTCAGCCAAATGTGGGAAATTTTTGATTGAAGTTTCTAGAACATTATCAGTATTGTTTGGTAATTATCATTATCAATAAATGGCCATATTTCGATTTACCAATAAATTTAAGAAAACAGTAGTTAAGGGATTTAGAATTGACATATCAGTTACTATCGAACGAGAACATGTCCGGTTAAACTAACAACATCCTGCTCAGTTTTTACTGAAACAAAGTTAAAATTTAATGATGGGTTCCAGTAGCCAACTGCTACTGCTGAAATGTTTAGAAGGGAAGTCATATTACAAATGAAAATGCTAATACTAGTATGAATAGAAAGTAGATGTGTTTTAATTACTTTGAAAAATACCAGTTTGTCTCACGTGTCTATAATTAATTCATAATTAACTAAATAAGAAGTCAATTTCCAGCAGAATTCCAATGAGAAAGATCAAAAAGTCTTTTTTTCGTTTATCCAGACTGTATTTTCATGAACATTTATGAAAAAATTCCTTAATTATATTCAAAAAGAATATAATGATATGATTAAGAATACATGATAACTCATTAGAAACACCAATTAATCACATAGTTTGCTTAATTGGACACTAAAAAATAAGGAAACCCATCAGAACTTGGTTAAAACTGCCTACCTACAGCTTGTGATTGACCGTCGGGAACTGTCTTTAGTAACAATAAAGTATTCTATTGATTCACCAGAAGATAATGCTATAAACAAATCTACAGTATAGCTGGAACTCTTTCCTCTTATCAATCCACAGTCAGTATTATGACCAATTTCAACATTTGACACTGGACTCTTTAACACACCTATAATATTCATATTATTTCAGTGATAAAATGGATATAGTGAATATATTGGGTGTATTATGCAAAGACCAGAACATTTTGACCTCATAATTGTAGAGATCTTCTAAATTATTACAGCTTTACAGGTTGAACCACTATGAAATACCAGTCTTTTTAAAATCATTTTCAAAGTGTTTCTTTGAACACCTGATAAACTGATACATAATTTAACTATTCACTTCACCATTTGCCTCTTTCACAATTTGTCTACAGCCAACTTGCCAATATCAGTCATCATTTTTTGGGAGATATTATTCATAAAATCTCTTGTTGTCTAGCAATCATTTGAGAGTTGGCACCACACAATAGTCACATCAGGTAGAATTGAAATTAATACAATCATTGTGCAAACTGTTTGATGGTCATAGATTTTAGGATCCTAAACAGGCCTGTAACCAGCCCAATGTGCCAAGAGGGGCAATGGCATTTGCATGGAGGGCAATAGCTGATAGAGACTGATTTCAGTTTCCATTGAGAATTTGTTCGAATTTTGCAGGGCGGGCCTGATTCTAAATGAAACAAACACTAAGGTGACAACTCACAATTGACAACATATGGATTATGGACAGGTAGTATAACATTGCCAGGGTTTTGAACAACAATAGTTGTAAATGATGAACTTTCTACACTGTCTACTGCTCTTTTCTCTCTAACAGTTTTATCATGTGAATCTAAAAAAAGAGGAAAAAACAGTCACCAGTTTATAGACCTACTTCCATTTGAATGCATTTTGTAAGGGTTTTCCACCAAGACTCTAGATACCTGGTAATGGTAATTATTTCTTTCAATGCAGTACCATCTTGTCATTTTCTTGGTCAGACATTAAGAGTGATTGTGACATAATTTATGATGTTATGTTGTCACCATGTTTTCCAATATGACCCCAATCTCATTTATTGGGATTATACATCACTATAAGGCCTTAGTCTAGTGACCTTGACACAGCTTGAGCAAATATCTCTAGCTCATGAATAATCCATCTTCAAGCTATTATGTCAAGCTATTACTCTAGCTTGACAATGTGAAGATGTGACTAGACTAGAATGCTAATAATCATAGCCCCATACCATGGCCATGGGTAGAGAAAAGGTTTAGCGTTCTTTCCTCGGTCCTCTCTCTGCTCTGTCCCACTCTCCGCCTGGCAGCCTGTCTCTAGGCCTAATCAAATTCTGATAGTAGGCTATAGATCAATCTAGTCTACCCCTTTCTCCCATCAGCTGACGTTCTGATCTAATTTTCAGACAATTCTTATCAGATATTTTGGCAACTTACCAGTAATACACAGGAAAAAGAAGTAAATAATAACGAATTTCTTCAACATTTTGATTTCATTTCACAAGTCACATGACTTAAATAGAATGGCGGGAAAAATAGTCCAGTGTCCTTTGCGCTACTTTCGTTTTAGAAATTAACGCTCTTCCACATATATCCAAAGGCTCAGTCTTCCGACAATGTTACTCGGGCATTGTTTGACATGCACAGTGCAAGTGCGTAAACGAACGGTTTCGCGCTTACCCGATGGTTGGGTTGAGTCAACAGTACCGGTACTTCGGTACGCAATTCTACGGCCGCGAAAACTACTCTCTGTCTACAATTGTTTCTGAATCGAAATTATTTCCGTATGAATCAAAATATCAAATACAAAATACTCCGATCAACCACTGGAAAAGTTATTGTTTACAAAAATGGAAAAGTCTGAGGAGGCCCAAAGCCCCTTGAGGCCTTTGTTTCAACCATTATCTTCATCATATAGAAATAATATGGTAACAATTTCATCTAGGTATCAACCAATTCAACCATTCTCTAACAGATAAGGATATGCACCATTAAACTATACTTGCACTAAGTCAAAAAGTTTTAAGACTAAGATAGAGCTAATTCTGAAAAACCATAAAACTGTAGTTGTGTGCGTGAGTGAGGTCATTTATATTGTCAGATCATGAATAGCATGTAGATAGATTGCTGTATGTAATTATTCAGATATATGGCAGACCATTTATAATCTAAAATATACATGTAATTGCCAAGAAATGAAACTTGTTGTCCCAGATGTGTTGGTTGGTACTGAGCTTGTATGAAGCATAAAGAAACCTAGAAATGTGATTATGGCACAAAATAACAACAGTACGATTGTATACTTTTATTAAATACAGTCAATGGTAACAACAAATGAAAACAATAAAGATAACTATTACTGTTATATATATATGAACATCTTGGATATAAAACAAATAAAACCTTAAATTTACAAGAAGTACAAAATCCTTGAGGATTAACTAACAAGGCTTCAGTTACCACTTAATCAACCATAAAGGGGCTGTTTTGAAGTTTTTAATCTAGGAATCGAGGACATCGATAGAATCGATAGAAGAAATGTCATCCAGGATGTAAAGAATACCCCATGCTTCTAATGTAGAAATACTGTCTGTTACTAAAAGCAATAGTATTGCTCACATCCTCAATGATGCCTTCTGAAATTGTAGCTGACAGTCTCTCCTTAATAACATTTGCAATACATTAATTTCTGTAAATGATATCTATGATAAATGGAATGATTTATGGAACTGAGACATTGACTTGAGATCTAGGACTGATTCTATATCAGAAAGATAATCTTCTTGTCTATATTTGCCAGTTATGTCCAGCTTTAGTTCTGAGAATGCTAGAGAAGGTCTAATTTGCAGCACTGAATATAAAACACATCCAATTCCTTTGGAATTTGCACAAATCTGTTTTATCATTGAAGTTACATGCACAGAGTGTCTGGCAGTGAACAGTTTAATTAAACAAAATTCCACAATATTTACTAAGTATTTCCACTTGGTTGTTGAATATGGTTAAAATGTCCCTGAAAATAAAATAAAATATATTATAAACAGAACTGGAAACACTCTACTATTTATGAATCGAAAGAGTGAAAATATTGGACTATTTATGGTTTGAATAGTCCTGATGTGCAAAATATAACATCAAATGACAATTAAAGGGACATGTTTGACACTTTCGAAGGATAAGTTGGGTCTCCAAAAAAAGTGAAAATAGTAAGAATTTAAGTTTCTATTTCTCTTTATGTTTTTTCTGTGCAGAGTCTCCAGAAAAGATGAGTCGTCTTTTTAACTTTCTTTTTATTATTCTGGACACACATGGACTTGAGAGGTAAAATTTTGAGCTGTGAAAATTATCCTGTTTCCTGAGACTAAGGTCAACTACAATCTTCAACACAGCATGAGGCAAATCTTTTGAAAAATATATATGAGTATGAAGCTTGAAGATGGACAATTTTGATTGGTTAAAATTCATTGCCCTATACAAAATTATACTTTGAACAACCCCAACATAAAGATGTCATGTAATATTTATAACTGTCTGACAACCACAGAGCTGTCTGTAAAGTTCATAATGCTTTGTCCACAAAACATACATATATAAAAGAGTAAACTTACAGATAATCCAGCCTGACATTGTGGACAGGAGGTAGATTGGTTAAGATATGTTTGAGATGACATGAGATCAACATGTTCAGGTTTTAAGATTATTGGTGTCATTTCTACATCATCTGTATTGTTATTCTGCAAAACAAAAGCAAAATGAAATATTTAAAACTTTTACTAGCATAAACCAAACTGTCATTTATAGATAAATCTAATATGTAATTTCAAAACCAGGAACCTCATCCACCTGTATCACTTTTCAGCATAAAATCATGCATCCAGTTATTCTACAATGAAATGAAATTGATGGCAGTTTCATAAAAAACCATTGTCTGCAAATGATAGTTCATACCAAAAGACTTAAAATTGAAACTCCTGGCCACATCTTCTCGGAACCATCTTAACGCTGGGATGTCCTAAAATCAATGTTAGAAGATAACAACCTTGGACATCCTAGTGCTAAGATTGTTTCGAGAATACATGGCCAGTGTAGGATATGTAGAATGTATCGGGTGCTACTTACTAAGTTCAGATCATAATGCTCAATGTTTAACTCTTTATCAATCTCTTTACATATTCTTTTCTGAAATAAAACAATGTTTTACTTTTACTACATTTTTTTTCTCAAAATACTCAATACTGGTATACTGGGGGCAATGGCATTGGCAGTTTTCTGTGGTTACATTACCAGTGTGCACCACTCAATTTTGCCTATACAACATTTTAAATGGGCAATAATAATTGAATGGAACTTTGCCGACATGTTGACTGAACACAATATTGTAGATCAACATACTGTACATTAATAAAACCACTTTACTGCTTTCAGCTTATTTTACGCTTTACCACACTTGGCAAAGACTAAAGAGGCTTTTGAATGGAAATTGGAATGACTTTTGGCTACCGGCATTATCTTACCATATCTTTACTATTATTGTTCATTTCTATAGAAAAAGAGTTTTTCCTTTTTCTTGAAATCATGATGTCAAAAGCATAGTTAATTGCTTTATCCTAATTATTTTTTCTTAAATCAATCAATTTAAAAGTGTACTTTTATATTCATTGTTTACATTTATAAAGTGAAAGCGGAAGTAGATTTAGACTAGTTTTTCATGTATTATGCCGTATTAATGTTGTTTGACAATCGCGACTACATACAGGTGCTCGGAGGCTCGAAATGGCGTTCGTAAATGAGAAAGAACAATTACTTTGATTATTAATTGGATCTAGATATTTTCAATGACATTTATCTATGAATTTTTAGTTTCAAAAGAATTCATGAAAAGGAAGAAAAACTTTTATCATTTTACGCCGAAATTATGATACTTATAGTTATAAGTTTTTCATAAATCCTTTCGGTGCTAAATATAAACAAATAAGTTAGAACTTGCCATGGCAGCGTAAATATTGTTAAGTGATAGGTAAACGTGGATATTGCACCATGGCCTGATTCTGTAGAATTTTATGATTTCACCGTGGTAAAATATTTTAAATCGTTTATGTACGTGCAATCTGAATTCTCAAATTTTCTGTCAGTGTCATTTCACAATTCCGTTGAAATTTAACCTGAAAATAATATGTTCCCTGTTGTTAGTGTTGCTGTATGTATTGCTATTCCATTTGGCAAGTCACTCGACTCTAGGCCTCTTCAGACAATAGGCCTAATAATAGGCCTACAATTTGAGAGTTGACATTTCAAATCAGTCATTAAAAAAAGTAATTGCAAAATGTAATTCAGAGATCACAGTAAGAGTAAGCCTTCTGAGTAGATCTAACTTGAAAATTCAACATACTAACTTGAAAATTAAAAAAAAAAAAAAAAAAATGAATGGCCCTAATACGCTTTCGTACATATTTAAGCTCTTACACAAATTAACTTTTAAGGGAAGTTGAAATTTGACACCAGATGATGGAGAGTCAACACAGAAGCCCAATAATGGCTATGAGTGGGTCAAGAGTCCATCCTGCTGATGAAATGAGTATATCTGCCATCAGTTATGGTGGTCCTGGTATGTCTCGAATGTTGTACTCTGAGCCAGAACCAGAACCAAGTCGACTAAGATCCACAACTCTCGAAGATGCCAAATGGTCTGAAATGCGAAAGAAAGCTGGTTTCAGAAGATATCCAAAAGAAAAAATTGAATCATCACCTAAAAATAAGGTAAAAATATATTGAAAAATGCTTAACATAAACTTTACAAAGATTTTCATTCATTGCCAAGGTTGATTGTCATTGAGACTTGACTTATTATTAACAATGTTGGAAGATCTCTTGATAGTTTGAAGTTGAAAATGAGTATGCTACAGCAGATAGGCTGCCTCCATCTCCCTCTTTGCACACTGCAAGGTGTTGCCATCAGGAGCATCAAAGAAGTACCTAGAAATATATTTCATTTCATTTACATGTAAAAACAGACCTATAGCTCTCTCTGATTGATATTTGGAAGCCCTAGTGAATTTGACCTTCTTCTCTAATCTAAATGTCCAGGGTTCAATCCCAGCATAGGTTCAGATTTCAGTGATTATTATTATTATTGTTAATACCATCAGATTTTTCAACAACCTGGTTACCCCCTGTCAGTGATGTAGATTGGGCTGACATAAAAAAAAAAACCATCTAGTCATTCGGTGGGACAATAAGCCATGTGATACAGGTTATCCATGTTAAAATTCCCTCGACAGTTGGAAATCAAAAAGGAGTAAGCTAATGGTGCTCTCTTGGCAAAATTTCCCTCATTGCACATTGCATGGCATGGCCCTTCTTTTTTTTTTTTTTAGCCCAATTAGGTGCAGAAAACACCATTCATTTCATTTCTGATTGCTATTTTAGATTGAGTTGCTTAGATCCTTTGTGCGTGAAAATTTTCATCAAAAGGAATGTATGAAGTTTGTACCTAAACTAAACCAAAAAGTCAATAAAGTTAGAGATCTCAAGTAAGTCAATAGCTTTGTGATGAAAATTGTATATTTTCATTTTGTATTTAATAGTCTATGGTATAGCATCAATAATCTATTTATGAACACCCCTTGATTTTGAGCTCGTAAACACTCCAGAGGGCACAATTCTTGACGGATATTGACAAAACTTGGCATGAGTGTTGGTTATCACCAATGGATAAACCGTATTGAAAAACAGAAAAATTGGAAAATATTTAGTATGAGTTATTGCCCTTGCTATTGGAAATGCGTTCAATTTTTAGCTCGTAATCACCCTAGAAGGCACAATTGTTGACAGATGTTGATGAAACTTGATGTGAATGTTCGTAATCACCCAAGGATGAAACCTATTGAAAATCAGAAGAATTGAAAAATATTTAGTATGAGTTATTGCCCTTTGTTCTGGAAAACGCTTTCAAATTTAGCTCTTAAACACTAAAAGGCATGACTCTTACTGGATTTTGACAAAACTTGGTTTCATTATTTAGTCCTGCACTGAAGATTGAATATTTGCCTTTGAGTTTTCACGAGCTAAAAATTGATCAATATTATTCAGTATCGCCCTAAAGAGTTCAAAAGAAGTGTATGACTGAAGGTTGAATATTTCATACTGGTGATTGTTACTGTACTGCTAAATATTTTTATTCAAAATCAAAGCTGCCAGTGGGCGTATATTACCTTGCCTGGCAAGCTATCATAGGGTATTGATTTGAGTCTTGAATACTTTGTAAATAGTCTTTAATGGAAATGTACAAAAATGGCATAATTCTTTAAAAAATATCTGATAATTCTAGACGGACATGGATTTGAAGGCATAGAATTTCAAGGGTGAGCTGTCAACACTAGCTATTCCAGAGACCAAGGTATGATAGGTCAAAAAATTGGCTCATTTATCCCTTTAAGGTCATTTGTTCATATGCTTTCTTTTCAGATGTCATTGTGGTGAAATATTACGTTTCCATGCTGCTATCAAAACTGATAAATATGACAAACAAACTCCCATCTCAGCTTCTTTTGTAGTGCCTGAAGGTTAGTTATAGGATCATTAGCTTTTGATATAGACAGCTCAAAATACTTGGAAAGAAGTATAAATCAACCATCTGACCTCTGTGAAATCTGGATTTGTTATTCTCATGAAAATTGGTGTTGAGTTATGTATAGTGATTGACAAGTTAATCCTGGAAATAAATACAATTACCTCTGATACATTAAATTTAAAAGGAATGCATTACAGATTGAATATTCCCAATGCAAATGATAACTTTTCATCAGTTGGCAAAATGATTTAGAACTTCCCAAATGCAAGAAGTTCAGATGTCAGAAACAGGTGTTCTCTAGAATATGTTTTGAAGACAGCTATTGTCACAATCAGTATATGAGAGTGTAAAAACAGCCTGCAAACTGACATCACGTCTGCTCTTAAATTTGTTTCTCAAATTATGAACAACCAAGTACAAGATTTCTATTTTGAAAAGTGATACTGACAATTGAAATTGAATTGCGTGGAAATTTTTTTTTTAACTATATCCTTTTAAATGACTTGATTATTTTAATCTGTGCTAAATATGATGATCTTCTACACACAATCTGTAATTGTAGAACTGAAATCAATTGTAAATAAGGAATACTCTCCAGCAAAAAACGATATACCTCAAGATATTCCTTGGACTCCTGAAGAGGATTTACAAATATCAACAACAGCCAGTTATGGCAAAATAAGTTTTGAAGTAGAACAAATAGGAGGTCAGAAGCCAGCAAAGGTAAGATTTATAATTTGTTTGTATCCACTTCCTTAACTACTGTTGCTAGAAAAGCTAATGTATGCTTACACTTCTGCATCATCCAATGCTCTCCTGTATTTTTTTAGGGGTGGGGGATCTTTGGGGCGTAGGGGCCCGTGGACTTGGTTCAACCAGTCCCTATCGTAGTTGAGCCACTGCCGCGTGCCAGAGTGGTTTATTTGGATGTGATCTTTCAACCAGATTAAAGAAATATTTCAAGCTTGCAGAATGTTTTATTATTTGAGAAGATAGATCTATAGGCCCTACATGCTTAAAAGTATTCATTATATAATTACAGTATGTTAGAATCAGTGATGATGATAGTGTAATTAAAGTTCTAGATATGATGAGAGATCATTGGAGAATCATGGATCCCAAACCACCTAATCTAGTCATATCTGTAGTAGGTGGAGCCAAAAACTTTCGACTGGATGGCAGAATGAGAGATACATTTTCCACTGGTTTAATAAAAGTAAGTTTAGCATTGTTTTTGTTATATCATCTTGATTAATTAAAAATTGGTTAAATATCATATTAAAGGACAGATTCAGCATCCGTTAACCCAATCGTACCTTAGTCTTAGAAAAGGGAAGTTTTTAGCTAAGCGAATCAGTAATAGTGTTCACAGCTCAAGTCGAAAATTGGAGTCTTCAAATTCATGTGTATCCATTATTATCTCCATTTGAGTTAAAGTTAAACTGACGACACATCTTTTCTAGAGACTCTGTGATATATAGAAAAGATATATATAGAAATGAAAAATGAAATTTCTAGTTTTAGATATATTTGATGGAATTACGCAATTCTTTTCTATATTCAAGGCCCCCCCCCCCTCCTCCAAACATGGCGAACTATGGCCTTTAATCTGTACGTCCTAAATGTCTAACAATGATTAACAATTTATCTGCATCTGATTAGGCTGATGAAGGTTGAAACTGCCAATGAGATATTTTTGCTTAGACTGACTTAGACACAATGTCTCTATTATTACAGGCTGCTAAAACTACCTCAGCATGGTTAATAACATCAGGTTTTAATATGGGTGTCATGAAAGCTGTAGGACAGGCAGTTCACGAAGGTCAAACTTTCCTCTGGGATGATGACAGAATGACTCATCTAATAAGGTGTATTGGTATTGCACCCTGGGGCTATATTCGTGGAAGACATGTTTTAGAGAGCGAGGATACACAGGTACAGCTACTTTAATACACGTGACTGATTATTGCCATCTTTCCCGTTCTTCTGTATATCTGCGTGTCTGTCTGGTATGCCTTTGTGGATTGACGTTACTAGAGGGGAACTGCATAGTAGCCTCCGGTAGCTCCCCTCTGGAGATGCCATCAACCACTTAGTTTAAGTGGAATTGCAAGAACCACAGAAAATTGGAATGGTGCAAATTGAAGCTATCAGTTTCCCCAATACACATAAAAAATTAAGTAAACCTCTTTACAATCCCTTTGACTGATGTATCTGTAATTGTTTGTAGGGAAGTTTCAATGCCTCCTATCGACCATCTAATGTTATTCTTCATGGTAGACCTGTACCATTAAATCCTGACCACACTCATTTCATATTTGTTGATGATGGCTATAGAAACAGATATGGTGGTGTGGCTGATTTTAGAGCCAAATTTGAAATGCAGGTGTCAAAGGACAAACATTGTAAGTGTATCTTTTTAATATTGATTTATCACACAACAGTACTGTTGCCAGGTTTCAAACAACCTCTGGCTGGTAAGCACTGGCTGTGGCATCAGAAAAACCCACAACATGCTCTTGCCTAGCACACAACCATCCAACTCTCATTACTTATTGAGCTATTCGACGGCCATTATTTTTCTAAATAAAATCATATTTAATGGTGTATTTCAGCTGGAGGATTAGGTATACCAGTAGTATTAGTGGTAGTAGAAGGTGGAACTGATGCTATACTAGATGCTCAGAGATCATTAGAAGAAGGTACACCAGTTGTAGTCTGTGCTGGTACTGGTAGAGCTGCCGATATTTTTGCCTATGCTTTTAAACATGTCACATGGAAAGGGTGAGTGGAAATAATAAACTTGATTCAATATACACATACAAAATTAAAAAAAACTTCTTGACAATCAATTTTAGAAATAAATGCATTTCAATATGACTAGGTTTTGAAAGTACTTTCAGTTTTTAAATAGTCCAGAAATTTTAATATATAACACCCAAAACACAACATAAGCAGTATTGAAAATCATGAAAATTTGAAACACCCAGTAAATCTTCTTCCCTATAATGTGAGAACATTTGTTTATAAGGTCATACCAAATGGAACAATTGGTCTACGGATTTTCAGTTGAAAAACATGGAGCAAGCGAGCGAATTTTATGGAAAATATTTTTGTTCTGCCGATTATTTTGTGTCAAAATACAAGCGCTTTTTTTAATTATTTACAATCTTTTGAAAAAGGTCGATATCGCCAAGTAGTCTCAGCCGTAATAGCTGTATTAAGTACAAGTCTTCTTGAGCCATTTTTTAGGGAAATCACACATGAAAATGGCATTTTCAATTAAAAAAAATTTCCAAATTTGCGGCAATAATAATATTTAGGGAATTCGTCTCGAGACTTTACTCGCGTCCGGCCTGAAGTTGTAAACATACAGTTGAAACATTAGTTACAAATAAGATGAAAAAATATCTAGGCATATTATATGCACTATCCACTAAATAATTTTTTTTTGTTTTTCATCATCCGTAATACATTGAGTTCTCAAACAAAAAACATTATTTGAATCGGTAAAAGAACGGGCTCGGGTCAGGCGCAAGTAAGCTCGGGTGAGTAAACGAACGTGCAACTTATATGGGAGATAACTAATTTTTAGCATATTCGATTTACCAGACTCAATCGACTTGGTTACTTGCTTTGTTACGACAGAAATTTTGTTTGTTTGTTTAAATTTTGATGTTTTAAAAGCAGATGATAAATTTATGAATTTCTCAAACATTAAATTAAAATAGCCAGATTCGATGAATTTCAAATATGTTATGCAGCCGGTCAACCATTCGGCAATTTCCGTGATCTCCATCTCCATCAGTCATTGTGTAACATTTGGCACCTGACCACCGTTTGTCGCAATGATATTGTGATTGTAACAATGCTATTAGTATTTATAAAAAAAATATATAGTCCATGCTTTAGAATCTTTTAGGGAAAATTGATCATAAAAATGATGACATGACTATTTTGTTCAACAGACTAGGTTTAGGGAGACTTGTTAATCCACGTGAGAGGAAACATCATATAATAACATGGTAGGTAGCGCTGTCGTTGACTCTATTTTGCCGTTTGAACTATAACAACTAAGAGGTCTAATCATTATATTGTTACGGTCGAACTGACACGAAAAAAAAAAAACGATCGTATGAAATTTTTCTGTCGACGGATTTTGATACGAAAAATGACGAGCTGTGATTTTTTTTGCATTATTTACGTGTGGCGAATCCGTCGACCAATCAATCCATTTGGTGTGGCCTAACCAGGTTAATACTTTAATTGTTTTCAGAGATGAAAGAGTTCTGAAGAAAAAGTATCAAAGGAAGTTAAAATTATTTATAAAGGAATCATATGGAAGCTCCTGGAAGTCCAGTGATAAACAAGAATCAGAAAGTCAAAGATATCTAGATATTGTTGAGAAATGTTGTATTCATAATGAAGATCTGGTAAGTGTACTTCGATTTACCAACATTGAATTATTAAAAGTATTGTAAAGAGGTTTTCGAAACGTTTATGTGTATCATGAACACTGATAGCATCAATTTGCACCATTCCAATTTTCATTCCAATGTCTGTGGTTCTTGCATTTCATTTCATTAAAACTAAGGCGTTTTATGTTATGACGTCACTAAAGGGGAATTGCATAGATATCAATAGGAGCTTTCGGTAGCTCCCCTCTAGTGACATAATAAAGAGCATTAGTTTTAGTGGAATTGCAAGAACAACAGATGTCAGAATGAAAATTTAAATGGTGCAAATTGAAGCTATCATTGTCTCCAATACACATGAAAATTTTGAAAACCTCTTGACAATCCCTTTAAAAACACATTTTAAGAACTACAAAATTATAAGTCCTGTGCCTGTGCTTTCGTAATTTTGTCGTTTGTACAAAGTTACAACCTTTACTCCCGATGTATGGCAAACATATTTTCTAAACAATTTTTGTAACATTTTGAAAAATGTTAAACAACACAATGTTGATTACTTTAACATTGTCATTGTGTGCAAATGCTTGAAAGCTATTGCTCTATGACCTAGGCCAGTGCTTTCATTGAGACTCATCTCGATACACCTTAATATCAACAATTGATTAATCATGTGACTGCTCTCTTTGTTAATATCTTTCCTTATAATAAATTCATTATAATTCTTATGATAAAATAAACCTTTGGAGGGTGGAAAATGGATTACACAAAAAAACACCATTTTGTTAAATGACTCAAGTCTTAAACAGGAGTAGAAAAACTTTAATAGAGGTAGTTCAGTAGATAGAAATACAATAAAGAAGTACAGGTTTAAAACCATGGATGGAGTACGAACACCTTAACGAAAAATCTATCCCAATTTTTTGTTAATGTTCTGTAACTATATAGCCTATATGACTATATTTATGTTTTAGATCTATGTTTTCCATATGAATAAACATGAAGATTTAGATTTAGCTATTTTATCTGTTTTATTAAAAGGTAAGAATTATTTTTGCCTCTGGCTCACTTGTTTAAAAACTACACATAAAGAAGTAGCTTATGGTAAAAAGAAAAGAATTGAAATCAATTTTGTTTTGAGATGAATTATAAAACACGAAATATTCATTAAAATTAATTAGCTTGAACTACAAGCATTGGATAATTATGGTCTAAGCATCCTGTTTTGTGGTTGTAATAGCCTTCAAAACTGCCTTTTTTTTAGCCAAACGAAACAGAAATCAAGGTAACAGATTAGAGCAGCTACATCTAGCACTGACATGGAATAGAGCAGATATAGCACAAAGTGAAATATTTCGGGAAGATGTCAATTGGGAAAAAGGTAAGAAAATTCTACAAAATTTTCACTATGACTTTTTCAAGGCTGATAGTCAAGATACTATTATATGATAAAAAATGTAAAAAAAAATATAAAATTTTATGTAGCAAAAGACCAGAAACAATAATTAATAAATTTTTTTGTCTTAAAGGGGGAGAGATTCTGTGAAAATATGCCTTTATTTGTTCTGACCTAGAACATTGCAAAACATACATGTTATTTGTATTTGTCAATGCCCTTACACCATAGAGGTCACCAGTTGTGTTTGTTTGCGAATAAAAATAGCAGTCATAAGTTTCAAACATAACTCTCATACAACTCAGTTTTGAGTTGCTTACGTTACTCATGAGCACTCTCATTATTTACAACTATACGCAAATTGCTATGGTGTAAGAGCACCTTAAGACTAAAGGCTCCCGCACACTGAGAGAAAATAGTTCAGCGCCAATTACGCTCGACTAGTAGAGCTTCGTGTGCGGGTAATTTTTAGTGTGCATTTGGCCACTTGTGGTCGTGTGGAAAATATCTATCGTGTTTGATATTTTTGACCACTTGTGGCTGATGGCACATGATGTGTGGGTAACCATGCGCGACTTTCTCAGTTGACGAACACAACGTGCATGCGTTATTGGTATTCAAAGATGGCAGCGCCCAGTGAAGTAGTGACAGAAGCAATCCTTGAGGATAAATTTATTGAATTATGGCAAGATTACCGCTGCGTTTCTAATATCCGATCGTCTACGTTGTAATAATAACAATAACAACTGCATTCATCGCTTGAACTAGCTCTGTAGTAGTCAGCCATTTTCATTGATCCTGTGATAAACTGATGTCAGATATAGTTGAACAAATGGTGCGTCGTGGGGAGTAGTGTGGTGAGAAAGAAGCGCACACCAAATTCTCTCCGTGTGCGGGAGCCTTAATGCAACCAAAACATATGCAAGTAATTTACAATTTAAGCAAAATTATTTAAGCTCTGATTGACTGGCTTGACAAAACGGTTACGGTTGTAGATAGTTTTCATTTAACTTGAATTATTTTTTTTATATTTTTTTGATGTATAATTGTAGGAAGTTTAGATGAAATAATGACTAAAGCTATATTAGAAGATAAAGTAGATTTTATCAAGTTATTATTAAATCAAGGAGTAGTCATGAAAGAATATCTGGTTGTTAAAAGATTAGAGGAACTATATAGTAAGGTAAGAAACATTCCAAGATAATCACATAAACATTATCCCCTTTAATGTTGAATATGAGATGAGCTGGTAAGTAAAAATGACATTATTTGTGAATGGCAAAATGATCTCTTTATTTCACTATTGAAATCCTATGACATCTATGTTTTTTGTCATATTTTTCTGAATTATAATAAAATTATTTCACTATTTTCAAAATTCAGAAGGGACACAAGTTGAAATCAGTTGTCTGAAGATCACATAAAAATGGGCCATGAAACCAACCATCAATGACTCATGGAATTAACAATCAGAAACATTCGATTTTTTCAAGTCATTGATTCAATAACTTATTTTAATGTGCATTGCAAATAACAGACATATTTGACGTAAAATCACTGTTTCAGGTCAGACCTCGTTAACGATTTGATTGTAAATTCATTTTGACGTCATACTTTGATATTACAGCGCAGATATAACAGGTTTTGATATAGACAGCGACAATCTGCGGGCCACGTCTATAGTGACAAGAGCAAACAAAGCATCTGCTCGCATGCCGCATTTCCCACAAATTTTACAGGTTGCACAGGCCTGATGTACGTTAATGTCTTATTTTTCTGAATAATTATGTAATTTGACCATTTCTATTTGCAGATTTCTAAGAATACCCACCTATTTAAACTGCTGAAACGGGAAACTGGCGGGAAAGAACAATTTACATTAAAAGATATCGGAAAATATTTAAAAGCCTTACTGGATAAATTTGATGATGATAAATATACTGAAAAACACCCACACGATCCCTTTAAACAAATACAGATATTTCACCGCAAAAAACATCAAGGAAGTGAATTATTTACTGAAGACAAACCTAATTCTGACAGTGCTGCTCAATTTACTTGTCCTTATAAACATCTCCTTATATGGTCAGTTCTGATGAATAGGTTAGCATATAGTGATAAGTTATGTCACTTTTAGTCAATAGTTGTATATATAATAGTGGACTCCTCAAACAAGAAGTACCATCGGGTGTTTCCAAAAGAAACTATTTTAATGGTCAAGATCATGAGATACAACCAGATCAATTCATGTCTGACTAAACAAATTAGATTTATTGTATTTATCAATGAGTTCTCCCGAAGGACCATATATTTGAAGTTTGTGTATAATACTGTATGAAGAATTGCAGACACATGAACAATTTCTGATTATAAGATAAAATTTAAAGAGAACTGTCTCCTAAATATTATCTGTTCTTTGATGGAAATATGCAAGAATTTATTTTCATTATTATTTTCCAGATTTCAAATGGCCATATTTTTCTGGGAAATGGGACAAGAACCAATTACCAGTGCCATTGTGGCTACCAGATTGTGTGGTGTTATGTTTCAAAAATTACCCAAATATGATAATGAATTAAGAAAAAATTTTGAACAAGGAAAAGAGTAAGCTACAAGACCTTTTGATTTATTATGTATATATGTCTTTGACTTATTTACTTCTACTACAAGTATAATTCAACTTAAGCTATTAAAAACTCAGTTCACTTTATGTCATGTTTTGATGACAAATTGGTTTTCTGATGCTGATTATTTGAAGAATGAATTGCATTTATTATGTACTTACAATGTGTTTTCTGTTACAGATGAAATGTGTTTTCTGTTACAGATGACGATATGTTTTCTGTTACAGATGACAATGTGTGTTCTGTTACAGATGGTGATATGTTTTCTGTTACAGATGATAATGTGTTTTCTGTTACAGATGACGATATGTTTTCTGTTACAGATGACAATGTGTGTTCTGTTACAGATGGTGATATGTTTTCTGTTACAGATGATAATGTGTTTTCTGTTACAGATGACGATATGTTTTCTGTTACAGATAACATTGTGTTTTCTGTTACAGATGGTGATATTTTTTCTGTTACAGATGACAATGTGTTTTCTGTTACAGATGACAATATGATTTCCAAATTAATTGTATTTATCATGTGTCAATATATTTTCTGTTACAGATTATTTGAAGAATTAGCAATTAAAGTATTAGATGAATGTCATTCAGTAGATCCTGATAAATCTATGATGTTAGTAGAGAGGAAATCACCAATGTGGAGTAAAATGACTTGTTTACAAATAGCAGCTTCAGCCAAAGATCAGGTACTTTCAAATATATTTTTATATCTGAAACAGTGCAGGCAGTCTTTTTAAGATTTAACAATTTCAGAAAAAATAGTACTTGGATATTATGAATTGACCAAATGAAGGTCTGTTAATGCTTTACAAGAAAAAATTATTCCAGTTGAATTAAGCACACTATTAACAGATTGAATTTCACTCCAAAAATCTACATATTCCAACTACAAAACTAAGCCATTTAAATGGTTCAGATCTTTGTTCACAATTTCTCAGTTGGCAAGGGTGGTTTAGATTCAAAGATAAAATTATCACAACCATCTTTAGGCAGCTTTCCACCACTCTTTCAAGGGAGGTAACTCTTAATACAGACTTGATATCTCAAGACCACAATATTATAATATTACAGACCACTTTATTATTACTAGATATGTTATATGCAGTATTTTCTCATTTTTAGATTAATTTTTTTTTCTCAGGCCTTTTTGTCATCAGTTGGCTGTCAATATTCTATTAATAATACATGGAAACATGGTATATTATCGTCATGGAGACGGGTAAGTTAAATAGCTTATTTTGGGATTATGTTTGTATAAATTACAATATAAAGATATTGAAACAGAACCTGAAACATGTTGTTGATCAGAGATTCACACTGTGTGATCTTTAGGCAACTTACCTATCTCATCTTGTGTCTATTTGTATTTCTATATCATTCTACAATTGATAATCAAATCCTCTATATTTTTTTGTAAAAGATCATAGAACAACTGAATATTTTGATGTTTTTTTACCTGACAGGTATTGTTAGGTGTATTTCTACCAATAATGATAATCACTAAGTTTATGGAATTGTCTCATATGGGAGAGAAGAAAATCCACTGGTTTCAGAAGTTATTTATCTTCTATACAGCACCCATAACAAAATTTACACATTATACGGTAGGTACACTTTAATAATGAAAACTCTTTGTTATATTTGATTTAGATCCATTTCACCAAAGTTTCTTGTGCTGTCTAACATTCAGCCCAACTAACTGTTAGAGAAAAATCTTGGGAAAGAAAGCCTTCCTACAACAAGCTATTAGAAAACTAATGTACGGATTTGAGTAAAATAAATTGTAGAGAATTATGTCTCCTATATATTCTAAAAATTTCAACTAATAATATCGAGCCATTATAAAGCCACACACCATTACTAAGTTAAACTGCTTAATTAACAATTAGTACTCTCCGTTTTTAATTAACCCTTTTAAAAACAAATTCAGTTAGATCCATAGATATAAATAGTATACTTTAGAAATATTTTCAGATATAATTTAAGGCATTTTTGATAATAAAAACTTTTTAACAAAAAAGCAGAATATCCCTTTAACAAGCCAAATTATTGGATACAATTTGAATTCTTTTCTTTTTGATTTCACCTTATGACACTATAAGTTATGATATGAGAGAAAGTGTAAGAAATTTTTTTTGTATTTTTCAGATTCAATATCTAATATTTCTATGTTTATATTCATACATGGTATTGGTTGATTTTATGCCGACACCGTCTATTAGTGAATGGGTGTGTTTTGTTTGGATTGTGACATTTCTTATAGGTGAAATACATTCTGTAAGTACCTTCATACTATGAAGTTCATAGGTTTTTACAGTTTACTGGGAGATGCAATGGCTCTGTGAGTTAGACACAGGCTTTCTAACCTGAACGTTCGTGCATCATAATATAATGTTCAGGATATTACTGCAGTGTGTCAAATTCTGAAACTATCTTGCTGGAATATTCTACAGGAATAGATGTTTTCTGACTACAGGTTGTCCAGATTCAAAGACTATGTGCTAGCTGACTATCCTTTAGGGATAGATGACTTCTGACAACAGTTTGCTCAGATTCGAAGACTATTTGCCAGCTGACTATCCTTCAGGGATAGATGTCTTCTGACAACAGTTTGCTCAGATTCGAAGACTATTTGCTAGCTGACTATCCTTCAGGAATAGATGTCTTTTGACATGTTCACAACAGTTTGCTCAGATTCGAAGACTATTTGCTAGCTGACTATCATTCAGGGATAGATGTCTTCTGACAACAGTTTGCTCAGATTCGAAGACTATCTTACTGACTATCCTTCAGGAATAGATGATTGTGAGACTTCTTGGAATATCCTTTAGGAATGGATGTAGCAATAGTTATTAATAGAATAAAGGTTTACTTCTTAATGTGTTTTTTTTCTCTTTAGTTTCTAGCGTTTCCATCGCCTACTATCTATGGTAAGATAAGAGACTGGTATGGATTTTTAAATCGCTTAGACTTGGCTAATTTAATCCTGTCTATAATAGCGTTTGGTATTCGCTGGGATCCTCGCTATGTGTTTATCGCTAAAACTATCTACTGCGTTAGTGCTGTAGTTTTTTACCTTCGAATAATGAGAGTATATACAGCCAACAGTTCTCTTGGACCAAAATTATTCATGATTTTAAAGATGGTAAGTACCTACATGTAGAATTTATAATTTATAACATATACTATTTCATGTTTTTTAGCAGTTTATTTCCTGTATCACTTTTCATAACATGTTGAGTCAGTTCAATATAAAAGCTATTACATCACAATTTAACAGTCAAATAAATAACCTTTTGCGATCCAATTCTTTAGTATGATTAGCAAAACTTAAATTCATCAAAACGATCTGCTAATCAAATCAAATTGTATATTTTTCGTGAGAATTTTCTGCCAAATCTAGAAATATCAGTCAACTCTTAGTGATCTCTCAGACCTTGTGGAACTATTGACCTTTTGGTTTAGAAATAGCTGAATCCATTGTATCTTAAAAACACTATTATTTTATCATTATGATATTATTGTTATTGTATTATTCTTAAAAGTTATTGATAAGATCCATCTTGTTTGCAAACAAAACATTTTCAATTCAAATTGTGATTCAA
The DNA here is from genome assembly GCF_000327385.1 of Lottia gigantea. Classification (NCBI taxonomy): domain Eukaryota; kingdom Metazoa; phylum Mollusca; class Gastropoda; family Lottiidae; genus Lottia; species Lottia gigantea. The sequence continues at coordinate 1,019,740 of NW_008709421.1, forward strand.
AATCTTAATTGACAAGCCGAAACTGAAATTGGTGTGTGTAAAATTGTGTTTCAAATTTGTCAATCTAAATTGAACTTATTTTCCTTCAGTTTGAAGAATTGTTGACATTCTGTCTGGTGCTAGGTGTGTTTCTATTAGCCTATGGTGTGGCTAGTCAAGGTTTGATGTACTATACCAGAAAAAATACAACCTTTGATGTGGTAATAGATGTCTTTTATTATCCATACTGGCAACTTTATGGTGAAATTTACCTCGATGAAATACAAAGTAAGGAGTAACTTTTATATTGATACGCTAAAGAAGCCTAGATTAGTTAACTCTGTTTTTCTGGATTTATATTGCTGCAGTATCCATGAATCTTTATGAAATTCTAAATAGTTCTCAAATCTATGAATGTAAAAAAATCTATTGTGACCCTCTTTGATTTTTCACAGCCTGAATTGTTTTCCATGCGTACAATGTATATAATTAGTTTGACTCCAAAAGGGATGTAGAGAACAGTCTAGTACCAAAGTGGCATCAGGTGTTCTGAAAAGATGATCATGCCCCACCGAAAACATCTACATATAACATTAACTATCCTATGTAAAATAAAAACAAGGTATGATGATTTATCTGTTATCTTTATCAGCTGATGATGTTTGTACTCAAAGCAACAATATGACAGCAATGGATCTAGAGTCATTTAGTAATACATGTCGTACTAAAAATACATTGGTACCGATATTGTTAGCTGGTTATTTATTAGTTGGTAATGTTCTACTGCTTAATCTACTTATTGCCATCTTTAGGTAAGTTAATGTTAGTTTTTAGTGTACAAAGTTTTAGAAATATATTTGAATACTACTATAGAAATATATTTTCTTTAATGTAAAATAGAGCAGCGGTGGCTCAGTGAGTTAGACGCTTGCTCGCTAACCTGAAGGTACAGGGTTCAATCCCAGCGTAGGTCGAGATAATACCTTCGGATCGATCGGATGGGACAATAAACCGAGGCCCTGTGTGCTACAGGCTGTGCATGTTCAAGATCACTCGACAGTTGGAAATCGAAAAAGAGCAGGCTAATGCCCCTGTCGTGACAAAAATTTCCCTCATTGCACCCTGCATGGCGTTGCCTTCATTAGAACACACGGTGCAGAAAAGTGGGACGTAAAACTCCATTCATTTCATTTCATTTTTAATTTAATATTTGATTTATACATCAGATACAGAAGAGAAGAAATATCAGATGTATTTCAGTCATGTATTTGATACAGTAGAAAAGAAATCATTAGAAATATGGAAATATCAGATGTATTTTCTAGCTATAATGTTATATTGCAGTCATGTATTTGATCCAGTAGAGAAGAAATCATTAGAAATATCAGATGTAATTTCTATTTATAATGTTATATTTCAGTCATGTATTTGATACAGTAGAGAAGAAATCATTAGAAATATCAGATGTAATTTCTATTTATAATGTTATATTTCAGTCATGTGTTTGATACAGTAGAGAAGAAATCATTAGAAATATGGAAATATCAGATGTATTTTCTGGTATCTGAATATGATGTGAAGTCAGTCATCATTCCACCATTCAGTGTAATTTTACATCTGTATCTAGTTATTAAATGGATATTTCGTAAAACATGTTGTGCCAAACAAAAAGAAGGTAAATCTGTTTAATTTTAGAGAAAAATCAGACACTGTTTTGAACATAAACGTAAAAATTGAAAAATTTATACTTCTAATTTTTGTGTAGTATAGATCCTACATGGAGGTTTAGGACTAGGAAACTTCTAGTGAAGAATTATAAAATTTTGTCACTGTTTTTAATGCTCACCCCATGTTTAAAGTTTAAAGGGGAAGTATGAAAAATTTTCAATAAGAAAAACGTAAATAATATTTAAACATATTTCTAAAGAATGCTATTTATATCTATGTATCTTCTTGATCAACTTTTTGCGATATCAGCATTCACTGGAAGCAAATATTAACTTGTCATCTACCAACCAACCTTGATCAAACTGAATTTGTTTTTAAATGGTTAATTAAAAATGGATTGCCCTTTTAAAAATGAATCTGCACTATACATATAAATGTACAGTACCGGTACTTTAAATTGACATGTAAAACTTTGAAACTTAGATTATGTATATTCTGATATTATAATTCTGGAAACTTCTCTGTATCTTTAATTTTTTCTAGGAGTTCAATTTCAACCCCACCATTTAATGTATCTACAATTATTTGAAAAAGAAATGATGGCCAACTATTTAAGGCGTAAGAAAGCCAATGAAATGAATAATATTGATACAAAATTTACAGCTCTTCAAAAGAGGTAAGTACATCCTACCAGTTCACTTCTGTTTCTGTATTCTATGTAATTTGAATTAAACCTCAGCATGCTGTTTAAAAAAAGGTGTAATTTACTGTATGAACTTTCCATATTATTTAGTCTAAACTTTCCTATTAAGCATTCCATTTAACTTAATTTACAGGGAATGTAAAGAGGTTTTCTAAATCTTGTATGTGTATCGGGGACACTGATAGCACTAATTTGCAACATTCCAATTTTCAATCAGAGGTCTATGATTCCTGCAATTCCACCAAACTAATTGTTTGCTGATGTAATTACAAAGGATTTTATGTAATAAGCATATTTTGTGATTAGTACGGAAACGTATTAGGGCCATTCATTATTTTTTTTTTTAATTTTCAAGTTAGTATGTTAAATTTTCAAGTTAGTATGTTGAATTTTCAAGTTAGTAACTTGAATTCTCAAGTTAGTAACTTGAATTTTCAAGTTAGTATCTTGAATTTTCAAGATAGTATCTTGAATTTTCAAGTTAGTATGTTGAATTTTCAAGTTAGTAACTTGAATTCTCAAGTTAGTAACTTGAATTTTCAAGTTAGTATCTTGAATTTTCAAGATAGTATCTTGAATTTTCAAGTTAGTATGTTGAATTTTCAAGTTAGTAACTTGAATTTTCAAGTTATTATCTTGAATTTTCAAGTTATTATCTTGAATTTTCAAGTTAGTAACTTGAATTTTTACTAACTTGAAAATTCCAAAAAAAAAAAAATGAATGGCCCTAATACGCTTTCGTAGATTAGTGATGTCATCAAACACTTATTTTAGGTGGATTAACAGGAACCACAGATTGAAAACTGGAATGGTACAAATTAATGCTATGAGTGTCACCGATACACATATATAATTGATCTTTTACAACATCTTATAGAATTTTAACTAATAGGGACAGATGAATAATTTTTTTTGACCAGTCATACTTTAGTCTCAGAAATAGGAATTTTTCAGCTAAGCCTATCAGTAATAGTGTTCACAGCTCACTACCGAAAATTGAGCCATCAATTCATGCTTGAGACACTGTTATATATAGAAAAAAACATCTATGTCCCTTTGAGCTTCCAAAGAAACTCTTCTTTTTCAAATGACCATAACAAGCTGTCTATTTGTAGGGTTGATGATTTAACTAAATTAATAGAAGATGAAGTAGTAGCTGGTGATGAGTCAGGAGAAGAAATGACTGGACTGGAAACACAAGATACTACCTTAATACCATCTGAAAGTAAAGGCCAATTACTGTGGCAGTTAGTTGATGATAATAGAAAAGATGTTATTCAACTAGGAAAGAATGAACAAGAATTGAGTGAATTAATTGGAGAAGCCTCAAAAAGTGATGATCCAAAACCACAGAAATTTGAGGTAAGAATAGCATTATCTTGGTATTTTTCTTAACTCTATATTAGGATTTGAAATAGACAAATTGAAAATAATATGAAGATAAAAGTCATATTATTAACTTCCTGAGATATTACTATCATATATTTATGCATGCATTATCACAGACTTCACAGCAAGTTTATTCAAATTATCATAATAGATATGACCAAAAATGTAAAATTTTGGATTTCTTGGCAAAACACAGGTATTAGGTATATGTTGCCATTTTGCTGATTTGTTCAATTCTCTTATGATAGACCCAGTTTCCCCCTGTCAGTGATGCAGGTAAGAGGGACTGACATGGAAAAAGCGTCTAGTTGTTCGAATGGGACAATAAACCGAGGCCCCGTGTGCTACAAGCTGTGCATGTTAAAAATCCCTCGACAGTTGGAAATCGAAAAAGAGCAGGCTAATGCCGCTGTCCTGGCAAAATTTCCCTCATGGCACCCTGCATGGCGTTGCCCGTCTTCATTAGCCAACAAGGTGCAGAAGAGTAGGACGTAAAACTCCATTCATTTCATTTCCTATGATAGAGAGTAAGGTGATTAAACACAATTAAAGTATTGTTTACAACTATATTTTTTGCCTTCCAACAAGTTCTACATGACACAATTTGATAGGTCAAAATAATGTCATTAGAATGGAACTGAGGTTGAAAACTTGTTAGATTACAATGGAAAATATCAGAAAAAATAAGGACAAAATTGGTTTATTATTTAAATAAGATTGGGGTTCACGATACACGAATCACACTCTGATTCTGGCTAAGTTTAACGTAATGCGTAATATTTATTTTTATTTGATAAAGGCTAAGGGTCAAGACACAGAGACTGCAGAGGTACATTTGTTGACTTTAATTTATAGTAGTCAGTTGTTAGGTTAATGCGATATTGCTATTCAATCATTGTGATTGACCTAGTTCGCTATTATGCTTCAATCTGAATTAGTTAATAGATTTTAGTGCTTTTGTTTCATCAAGGTTTGCACAGATTTTTAATAGGTGAAGTATTTGTTAGATATTTGTCTGTTAACATCTTCATAAACTTTCAATCCTTTTTTTTATTAGCTTTTTTTTTGTAAAAAAGCCACTTAAGTTAGGGTCTAAGGACAGCCCTCTTGAATGTTCGTCAAAAATCCTAATTTGCTTGCTTTAACCAATTAAATATCTCCCCTATCCACTGCTGGAATTTTGTGACACAGTGTTTATTAAGTTAGGTCAAAAGGTTAATTTGACAAATGTTCAAGAGGGTTGTCGTTAGACCCTAACTGCAGTGGCTATATTAAAGATAAAAGCTAATAAAAAACAGAACAAAAGTTGTTTTTTATAAAAGATTCAAATTTAACATCCAGGGGATTGAGGCTAAAATAGAACAGTCTTAGGGTCATAGCTTGTGTATTACACAGACTTTTATCCCATCACAAGTGGAGATAGTTTCTTCATACAGCAGACCTCCATTTGAGTCTTCAAATCCATGTATGGATAGAATTATTTGCTTTTCTTGAGACTCTGCCATATATAGAAAAGACATATATAGAAATAGGAAAAGAAATTCCTAGTTTGAAATATTTTTGAAGGAATTTAAGATTTCTGTACATTTCTAGTACTTCTGAAGATTATTTATATAATATATTCAAGTCCCAAATCAACCCTTAAAAATGGTGAATCTGTCCCTTTAAACCATACGACCAAACCAGGGCTTGTGGTTCAGATTTGAAGCTTGCTCATATTTATGTCATTTACAACTGCTATAAACTGTGCTTAAGTGATGTTGAAGCATTATAAGTATGTAATAAGATAACTTGATATTGTAAAAGCTTAATTTAGTTGACTGGCTTGGGAAGAATACATTACACATATATACAGTGATATTTCTATGAAACATTGCATGGAGGGTTTGAGGTAGGGGACACAGCTCCAGGCATGTAAGAACTGGATGATAGGAAATCTGAAACCCTCCTTCTGCGCTTTCATAGAAACCTCACTTTCACTGGCTTTGTTCAGGCTTTTTGTTTTTGAAGAAAAACTTCACATATAATTTAGTTTACTACATTATCAAAGTTTTTTAAATTTTAGGGGGTAAATAGGCTAGCATAAAATGTTTTGACAATTATAATTGAAGTTGTTCTATTCAAGCCATATTCTGAGACATGAAAAAGATTGCAGGAAAAACTTAGGAAAATATCACGAAATAGTAAGGATTTATAGGGGAAAGGGGGAAATAGTAGAACAGATTTATAGGGGAAAGGGGGTAATAGTAGTACAGATTTATACTGGGAAGAAGATGATAGTAGTTCAGATTAATAAGGTGAAGGGGAGTAATGCAATTGATCAAGAAAACCCCTGCTAAAGAGAATTGAAAAGTAGCCTTCTATTTTGTTCAATATCTGTGGTTCTTGCAATTCCAGTGTCAAAAACCCTAATTGACTTGATCTTGTGATAGAGCTGTCATAATCTGTGATCTTAACTAAAATAAAGGAATCACAGATATTAAATGTCAGGAAACTATTTTGAATCCATTATGTCAGTTTGATTAATGCACATAATATTTTATTATATTTAAAGGATGTGGCTATGGAAGAAGTTAAAAAGAAACACAAAAAGAAGAAGAAAAAGAAGGACAAAGAAAAAAGAAAACATCGAGAAAAAGACGAGGAAAATTTGGGAGAAAACAGTTTTGGGGAAGAAAGATCTAAAGGAGCAGACTTTTTACCTTTAAATTTTTCACTTGAGTCTCCCTCTGGAATAGTATTGTCTCCTCGAAGTCCTCAAAATATAACGAAACCGTCCTCATTCTCACCATCAAGTTATCCTGCTACTCAGAATAATGATGACAGCGATTCAGAAGATGATGTACCTCGAGATAAGTTTGGTCGTAGATTATCATCCAAAATAAAGTCTAGGACCAGCTTTATGTGTCTTGACTCTTCAGATGAAGATGATTTAAGTAACCGTAAGAAACTTCGTAAAAAAAATAAAGATCAGAAACGTAAGGATAAGATGTATGAGTCTAAGATTTCGGGTCTGGAAGAAATGACCAGATCAAATCAGCAAGTTTTGGAGGAAATCAAATCATTTTTAGGGAAAGAACAACATAACCAAACTTAAAAGGATAATACCTCTTAGAGTGGACATAAAATTTAAACTCTCAAACTTGGTCAACAAGTGCATTCATCAGTTGGACTTACCAGGTGCTATGACTCAATAATAGGATCTCTATATAAGATGATGACATCCATTAAACTAAGCATACTACAAAATATTTTAATTTAATGAATTATTCCTTAGTTGTATGGATTTATTGGAATATAGAGAGATTCTGTTGTATAGTTATGACATCAGATAATTTCACTGAAGAACAAAGCCTATTTTTACTAAGTTTTGAAGTTTTGGTCATCCTAAGACGTAGTAAACCTTTAAACTTGAGTTCTCTACCATCTCATTTGTTTTTAAAAGTTTTAATGATGAATCCACACAATAACTAATCTACTTCAAGATGAAAAATACAGTCTCTTGGGAGATAGAATTAGCATATTTTTTTAAGTAAAATACCATTCCAAATTCCAAAGTATTTGATTTAATTAATTTGTACATATTATATTGATATAATACATTCCAAATAAGAAAAATATCAACAATATATATATATTTAGTTAGCCAGTTTTTATTCATATTGCTACCATAAAACTGTGATATTTTTACTATGTATATATAGTATGTTTATTTTCAAGATATTTTATGGAAATCAGGTATTTGATTTGATGTTATATTAATAGTTTTATGTGTTTATTTATGTGTACCGGTATATAATATTATTCCCTTTCAATGTTTTATAGTATAGGTATAGTCTCAGATGAAATTTTACAAATAAAAAAATGTCCCCTTTTAATTTCTTAAAGTAACAGTCTCTGATGAAACTTTACTAATTAAAAAATGTCCCCTTTTAATTTCTCAAAGTAACGGTCTCTGATGAAATTTTACTTATTAAAAAATGTCCCCTTTTAATTTCTCAAAGTAAGTCTCTGATGAAATTTTACTAATTAAAAAATGTCCCCTTTTAATTTCTCAAAGTAACAGTCTCTGATGAAATTTTACTAATTAAAAAATGTCCCCTTTTAATTTCTTAAAGTAACAGTCTCTGATGAAACTACTAATTAGAAAATGTCCCCTTTTAATTTCTCAAAGTAACAGTCTCTGATGAAACTTTACTAATTAAAAAATGTCCCCTTTTAATTTCTTAAAGTAACAGTCTCTAATGAAACTTTACTAATTAAAAAATGTCCCCTTTTAATTTCTCAAAGTAACAGTCTCTGATGAAATTTTACTAATTAAAAAATGTCCCCTTTTAATTTCTCAAAGTAACAGTCTCTGATGAAATTTTACTAATTAAGAAATGTCCCCTTTTAATTTCTTAAAGTAACAGTCTCTGATGAAACTACTAATTAAAAAATGTCCCCTTTTAATTTCTCAAAGTAACAGTCTCTGATGAAACTTTACTAATTAAAAAATGTCCCCTTTTAATTTCTTAAAGTAACAGTCTCTAATGAAACTTTACTAATTAAAAAATGTCCCCTTTTAATTTCTCAAAGTAACAGTCTCTGATGAAATTTTACTAATTAAAAAATGTCCCCTTTTAATTTCTTAAAGTAAAAGTCTCTGATGAAACTACTAATTAAAAAATGTCCCCTTTTAATTTCTTAAAGTAACAGTCTCTGATGAAATTTTACAAATTGAAAAATGTTGAATGTGTAACAATGTTTTTAATGGAACAAGCTTGTCAGAGCTAGAAAATGTCCTTGGTGACAAAAACAAATTGTGTTACCTGTCAATCTTATTATTTGTTAAAGACACAGATGCGCCATTTTGGGGGGTTGATTTTAGTTTTGAATATATGTAAATAGTCTTCAGAAGTACTAGAAATGTACGAAAATTGCATAATCTCTCAAAAATGTCTCTAACTAGGAATTTCTTTCCCTATATCTATAGATGTCTCTTTTATATTTGACAGTGTCTCAAGAATATAATTCTGGACACATATGGGTTTGAAGGCTCAAATTTCCACGAAGAGCTGTGAACACTATTACTGATTGGCTTAACTAAAAAAAAATCCTGTTTCTGAGGCTAAGGTACATTGGTAAAAAAAACGGCGCATTTAACATTATTTATTATAGTCTTGATCATAATTATGAAAGAATAACCAAATGACAAAAGGCCAGACACTCATGTAGGATGTAGCATTCTCAGGTTTTACATTTCACAACTAACAAATGTTAGTTACAATTTCTTATTAAAACATCCGTCCATTATTAATATAGGCCTAATACCTTATGGTTTTGATAAAGACCATTATTATTTATAGTATTATTATTTTTTAAAATACTTTTATGTTTCTTTTTGTTTACAGTTGATTATAGTGTCTGTTAGTTTATTTAGAAAAATACTACAGTTGTCATCTGACTCTACTGAAACTTATTATACCAGTTAAGACACTGCAGTTTATATGTATATGGATGAGATTAAGGATATTTATGACTTGAGAGTATTTAGATGAATAGTTACTAATAGATTTTTACAAATCATGGACCTATTTCCCAAAATATCATAGGATTTTTTTATCACTATAATTTCTATCAGGTCAAGACATAACATGACATAGTTTTATTGTAAGATTTTTTTTAAAATGGGTGCCAAGAGTTTTCATTTGATTTTGATATAGATTTTTGCATGTTCATGTTAAAAATTTAAATGTTCATTGCTTGGTACAAAATTTGATTAAGCATCTTAATATTTTACTCAATGCTATATCTGTGATGATATAATAATTTTACCAGCTGATGTCACCTTACCAAACAAAGTATTTATCATAAAATTCCGTCCTTTTAACTCTGCTGTTGTGTGAATGTGTTTCTTTGCAGACAATCATACAATTCCGTCCCTTTTAAACTGCTGAATATTTATGTATGTTTCAGTATTATGGTCATAATATCATTATTTCATTTCTCAGGATTATATTTCATATTACGAAAATTTAGAATATTAGTCCCAATAATCAGAAAAACAACTGAAATCATTCCATTAAAAACACAAATATCCAAACGATCATGAAAATGATTGTAATCAGATAACTATCCAATGATCATGAAAATGATTGTAATCAGATAGCTTTCAATGATCAGGAACATGATTGTAATCAGATAACTATCCACTGATCAGGAAAATGCTTGTAATCAGATAACTATCCACTGATCATGAAATTGATTGTAATCAGATAACTATCCACTGATCATGAAAATGATTGTAATCAGATAACATTCCCATGATCAGGAAATATGATTGTAATCAGTTAACATTCTCATGATCAGGAAAATGATTGTAATCAGAAAAGTATCCCATGATCAGGAAAATGATTGTAATCAGATAAGTATCCACTGATCGGGAAATTGATTGTAATCAGATAACTATCCACTGATCATGAATATGATTGTAATCAGATAACTATCCACTGATCATGAAAATGATTGTAATCAGATAACTATCCAATGATCCGGAATATGATTGTAATCAGATAACTATCCACTGATCATGAAAATGATTGTAATCAGATAACTATCCACTGATCATGAAAATGATTGTGATCAGATAACTATCCAATGATCCGGAATATGATTGTAATCAGATAACTATCCACTGATCATGAAAGTGATTGTGATTAGATAACTATCCACTAATCAGGAATATGATTGTAATCAGATAACATTCCATGATCAGGAAAATGATTATCAGATAACATTCCCATGATCAGGAAAATGATTGATATCAGATAACTATCCCACAAGTAATATGTTATGTGATATTAAATGTGATTAACAACTATCCAATGATCAGGAAAAATTCTTGAGATATGATAAATAACTTTTTGACAATTTTTTATGGATATTTTATATGCTCTGATAAATGTTTAAAATGTTCTATTTTATTGCTATTTTTATTGCTCATTGTTATGTTTTACACTTATAGATATATTTGGTTATTTATAGATTTATTACAAATTTAATATATGGTAATAAATTTCTTACACATTGTAAATAATTTTGTTCAATTATAATTCTAGGGAGATTTTATAGTTAGCTTGAATTTGACTTGTTGGTGGTTAGAATCAATGAATGGCAGGTACATGTATTCGGAAAGTTCCTGTTTTACAGAACTAATACGTCACCTGAATTGATTTTTTTATTTTCTTTTAGAGCCTGTAGTAGACTATTCTTCTTACGTGTGTAGCTACTCTCAATATCAAAAATCTCTCAAAAATCAAACGATTTCAATTTTCTAACTTCTGTTTGGTACTTGTTATACGAGCACCGAGTAGTGTGAGTCCCTTTTGAGAAACCACTGTCAAAACGAATGATGCATTCGTGACCTGAACTTAGGGTTCAGGTACATCAACATTGAAGTGATCTGTTAATTATCGATGAACCCCTTCACGCAATAGATTCCCAAATGTAAAGCACTATCCCAATTAGAGTGATTTCTTTTTCTTGTGGAATACAACGATGTTTGGCCTAAATTACAAAGGTCTACTCTTCTGTCAAAAGTCACTATCATATAAAGATAAATGTGTCACCGCACTCCTGCTTCTAATCGAGACTTGGCACAAGATTTCAACTAAACAGATGTTTGAATTGAAGTGTCCTCAAAATAAAACCCTTGTTCCAATGTCCTCGTCAATAAATCTGGATTTAAAACAAAATGAATCTACAGAGGCAAAGACATTCAACCTACTGAATTCAAGGGTTCAATCTTAATACCTTTGTTACTAGTCCTATTTATCTTTCTATTGTTATCACTAGGCTATAAGGAGAATCCTGCTATATTACGATCATGCTGTTTCCTTTATTCAATAAACTGAATGGTTGCTAGGAATATTCTTATTAGACTCTCAGATTAGATAATGAGTTATGACAAAAATTCCATTTCAGATGTGAAGCTTATCAGTTCCACTACTTGTATCATCAGAATAGTCCGACACAATGACTGAATAGTTCATGTACATGCTTGTAAAAACTAAATGAAATGAATGGAGTTATACGTTCTACTGTTCTGCACCGTGTGGGTAAATGAAGACGGTACCCGATTGTAAAGTGGAGTTTGTAGACCGTGAAGGTGTGAAACATTAAAATATATTAGATTACAAAACCTTGTGGAATTTGATGAAAATTTTCTCCCAAAAAGGACCTTGACGGTAAAATATATTTCATAATGCCCCCGAAATGATCAATTGGTGGAAATACCAACTTTCTCGGAGAGAAATCAACCCTTACCACACCCGAAGCCTTTTCATATGCAAGTTCCACAAACTCTAGTCTTTTTCAGGTTTTTTTTAACTTTATTCTTGTTTCGGACGAAATCTTCTGTAAATAATGCTATGGTTATATTATATTATACATGTTATATTATACAAATTACGATCGTGTTTATAGTTAATCTATAATCTAGTGAGGAATTGAAACACACAGGAACAAGGTAGGTCTAAGCTGTTTCTTAGAAAATCGCATTGCACTCCGTACTGAACTATAATTTTGGCCTACGTGCAGTTTTGATTGTCTTTTAAAGAGAACCTAAAGCTACGATTATATAATTGAGTCAATGTTTGCAGATTGAAGTGACGGTTAAGGATGTATGGCGTGTAACAGCTTCATAAAAGGGTAACTAAATTCGTTCTCATGTGTTTAACAATTCTTTTGTAGGCCTAAATATTGTCAAGTTTGGTTTTTTCTATTAATGTCAATATAGGTGGTAATATTTGTTGTATGAAATTCTGATTTTAATGCAAATCTAGATATTTAATTTCGTGATGTGGATTCCATTTGACATCCATGATCTGACGTAAATTTGATATGCAACTTAAAACATTTTTCAACCAATCAATTGCTTGTGATCGTTAAATGATTTACTCTTTTCTGGGATATTCGTTGGTAAACATCGACTATATATTTGCTCAGATTTGCATACATTATGAAAACTATTGGTAAAAATTCGATATAACATAACAACACATGAATTCCACCAGACCATGGATGATGAGTGTAATATAGTCACTAAAAACCGAAACATCAAATATGAATTCAATCAGAAGAAAGAAAAAACAGAATTATTGTAGGCATACTCTATTCGTATTACAGACCTATAACTGATAATGAAGAAAAACAGTATTCTGTTATTGACTGGCTGCTTACTTCTACAACTGGTTGGTAATGGTACGTATAGTCTTACCTTTGTCCGATGTAGAAATCTATATCGTATGCGCGTATTAAGCCTGAAATTAAGAGTTGAATTCAACCTCTGCTCCACGATAGATTTACAATTTCCATCCTTCCACCCGGACGGAATTTTAAATCCCATTACCCCAAAATTAATCCGTTTACTGGAGGGACATCGGCCACATAAACATTTTGGATTCACAACCTTTTGAAAACAGAAAATAAATATTAATACTGACCTTGGACCTAAATAAGAAATAAAAACTTATTTTGCAGCAAATTCAACACTATGTGAGTCTGGTTGGTTGTCATACGGAAATAGCTGTTATAAAGTAGTTCATCAGAGGGTAGTTTGGCATGATGCTGAAAATATTTGTAATAAAATACACACTGGACATCTGACTGCCATTTATACAGCTCAACACCAAGCTCTTATCAACTGCTTAATTTCCAACAGTACTGATGTGTTTTGGATTGGTTTGAAATGGAAGGTAGGGTAAGAAATAAAATAATTTAATTAAGTATATGATGTTAAGGAAACTTGTCATTAAAAAGTGGTGACTCTTATCCGCTAGTCAACACAATCGTCAAAGCAATATAGATACTTTTTGAGGAAAAATTCCTGCTGTATTTTCGATGTTTATTAAGATTTTTTATGTTTCAGCCTCGCGGAAAGCCCCGATGGTCTACAGGACTAAAAGTTACCTTTGATAAGAGATATAGTAGTAAGTAGGTTTACTTTATGACTTGAAGTTCATCATATCAAACATAAGGCTGCTCCATAGTCGTGAAGGAAACATTCAGGGTGGTAGGCATTTTTTAAGGAATAGGAACAGGAAACGAAACGAAAAAATATATTAATGGAATTCTGATTGATAAATTTCTATTACAGAAAACGCAAAAAATAACCAAGTAGATAAATGTTATACTATAATGAATAAAGCTCAAGGAACGTGGATATCTGTCAACTGTAGCAGCCATCACTATTTCATCTGCCAGTATTCTTCTTTAGGTAAGGCAATAATACATTGTTATATAATCGATTGTGTTAACTTTCGAAGACTGGCTTCATATAGGGGCTGGTTGTCTTAAGTCTTCAAGAAAAATACAATTTCAATCAAACTAAGTAAACAGCCATATATAAATCAGTCTTATAGAAGTAACTACAGACTGAAACTCTTTAAATCGTCCATTAACGAGCATTAAATTGACTTCTAGAGGGCTCTCAGAATGTAGGAGACTCCGGAGAGCATATTACATGTTAAAAATCTTGGGGGCGGGACGCTAATCCACTTCAGTCCACGTGCCTCCACTCAGTTGAGCCATTGCTCGGAGACCTTTCCTTAAGTTCATTTGAAAATGACAATAGTCTTATCTTATGTTTCCATATGATCTCATTTCAGACTCAAACGGTCAAGAGTCGTCTGGTTTATGGCAGAGTATTATCGGCAAAGTGCTATCATCGTTAGGCACTTTGAGATCATGGCTTTTGAATGATAAACTGAGTCCAATGTCAAGTGCTAGCACGGAGTGTATTGCCAAATCCTTACAAGTTTCAGGCGATGGAAAGGCTAGTAACACGCCCGGACTGTCAAGGACAAGAAAAGGCGACCACAGAGCAAAGAAAGACGTACAATCTCCAAAGAAAGAGGACAAATATTACACTTTGAGTTCAATTTCAACAGAACAAATACCACCATGGCATTACAATCTACGAACTGCAAGGCCTAAAATCCTCTCGTCGTCTAAAAAAGCACAAATATCCAGTCAACACTCTAAAATAACAAGCAAATTGATATCAACCCAGGGATCCAAAACTACAATTCCTACAAAAATATCACAAGCAACAAAAATAGTGTCTCTATTAACAACAGGCAAAGGAGAAGTAATGTCTGGAAATGGATCGAGATCCGAGGAAAGAACTTCATCTGTAGTATCATCAACGTCGTCGATTCCAATTCCAAAAAACTATACAAAAACAAACACAACCTCGTCCCATGATACCAGTCCACCAGTGATGCTGACCGCGACATTCAGAAAGTATTTGCAATCCGTCTCAACTCCTATTACAATAGATGCCTCCAACCAAGCGACTTCTTCACAAACTACCACCGTTGATCTTCGACTAACAGGAACATCTTCTTCGCGTCCAGTGACATTATTGCAAGGAATTCAGAAACACAAAAATGAAAATCATTACAATCTCACGCCTATTTTAGCAAAGGTCTCAAATGGTGGAAAAGAACAAACAAAATTTTCAACCATAACCGAGAAATCAACGGCAACTACGCCAGTCAAAAGAGAATTAACGACGTATGTGTCTCTTACAAGTGCAGAAACATCACTGTCTGATAATGAAACAGTATCGGCATCAAAGACATCAGATACACCTACAGACGCATCGGCATCGCTAAGTCCAATATATACAAGGTCAAGAACAACTAGTACCACCGAATCTAGCACCAAGGCTACAGGGGACATATTTAGTGTTACCAGTCCTTCAAAGATAAGCCTACTGACTTCATCAACGCCACTTGGTGTGAAGTACTTACCGTCGGAACCAAATGCTAGATATAAGGACGTCTCCAAACAACCAATTATTTTAAATCTTCTCACGACAATTTCAATCTATTTGAAAAAGCCTAGTACTCCTTCTTCACGTCCAACAATATATTCACCAGATGTTCATAAACACAAGAAAGGACATCGTTATAATCTTACACCCATCATATCTCACATCAGTCCGAACTCTACACCATGGTCGAATCACCACCAATCACCAATTTTCCATCATATATTCCCCAAACTGAACAATGCAAGTTTCAAATTTAATGACAACACGAGCAGTATGATTCACGCCACAATCCATAACATATCATGGTCGGATGGTATCATTGCCAGCCTTAAGAAAAAGTTGTCTGGAAAGAAATTACAGGTAACCTTTCATATCTTGCCTATATCTTATCTCAAGACCAACTAAGCAAAAAGTCGACCTGAACATTAATCAGTTGGATTCAATACTGATTATTTTGCCACGATAGTCCACTTTGCAACACATTTTCATAATTGCGTGTATTGAACTATGTACAATGTTAGGCCTATGACCCAAAATTATATCAAACCTTTACCAAAGGCTCTGGGCATTAAGAAATCACAATAGTTGCAAAATTTCTCAAAGAGACCTTTCTATTTCATTAAATCATTTGACCTTTTTTTTAATAGAAACGTGTGAAGGAGCTAATCAAAAAAACTTTGAGAAGACATTTAGAGCATTCGACCATGGACAATAGTGAATTGCCACCAATTGACGCACAAAATATGATGTTTAAACCAAGATTAGTTAATTTTGGCGTAAGTATTGTCTCAACAAACAAACTCGTGATGTCTGCTGTAACTTTCTTTCAGAAAGGTGCTTAGGTCTATTTCGTATAGTCGGCTTTACCATTTCAATTAATCGTGGTATGCCGTGTTAATGAATGAATTACATATGTTTTTAAGGATTTCTTCAAGATTGTAGACTATTTTGTGAATATTTGCCATAATGCAGAATGGAAAAAGAATGAACTGGTATGTAAACGTATTCTAAAAGGCTATTATACATACGTATCTACGACGGCCGATGTCTGACAATAACCTCGTATGCAGCTGGAAGAAAATCTTCTTGAATTGTTAGGCGTAAGTTACATCCGCGTTACAAAAAATAGTTCGTTAGATGTTAATTATCTCCCTTGAAGACTCTATCCTCGTCATATACAGGAGAAGTCTGGGTGTCAAGGACTAGTCTTATGTCAACAATGGAGACGAAAATTTAGCTATTGTCACATGACCTAATATTTGAAAGCAGTCCGATTTATCCGCCAGCTGCATACGAGGTTATTGTCAGGCATAGCGAGAATGGTCGACTTATTTGCGATTGGCTATTATACTAAACAAAACAAAGATGTGGCTATCAGAAGCCCCAGGATTATTTGCGAAGTGCAGTAATAAATATTGCAAGATAAGGCCTTTCTGTCAGTTCGAAAATAGGTGACACCTCAGAGGCTCTGTCGGTAGCGTGTTGGGTTGTCATCTGCTGGGTGATCAGGTGCCATGGGTTCGAGTCCTGCTCAAGGTATGAAAAATTATGATGTCTGTGCCAATGCTTCCCGACTCGTTCTATAGCCGTTCGTCAGAATTCTCGAATGGTCAACATTATCAGTCAGGATACGGGAACACTCATAGCCTATCCAGTTTCACCTTTTGAGCATGCATTTTGTTTTATATTTGTATATCCTACTGATGCCAAAAATCCTAATTTGGATCTAAATTTTTTCTGATGCATTAATTTGTAGGAAGGAATCGTAAAGGAGATAGCACAAAACACAGATCCTTTTCTGAAATCATCTTTATCAAGGCGAAAATTGGAAAGGTATACCAAAACTCTGAACTACGTGGGTAAGTGATATATCGAGAAAACATCATTTTAAGCATTCTTGATTAAATCATTGAAAACCCGACGGTCCGAAGTGTACAGTTCAGTGAATAGTTTAACATGATTAAGATTCAATCTAGATTTCGTTTCGTTTGGTGATTTTTCTTCAGATGACCACACTTGGCCTCAAAGATCTGATAATACTCTTGTCTATGGTTCACTCAAATTTTAACTTCAAATCAAACAATACATGCCTTTTTCTTAACAATGAAAAGTACAATACATAAAATATTTTTTGTATAGAGAGCATTTGATTGGTTGAACATCTCACATGATCCAGAATGTGAGATGCTTAACAATTCTGTCAGATCGTGGATGGCTTGTGGAATCAACCGTAGAAAATACAAAATACTACAGCGCTTTTTTTTGAGGGGGGCGGGGGGTATTTTGTAGCGCCCGAAGAAAATAAACCGATACAATAGTAACGTTTTCTGAAGCTACTATATAAGTGTATCTCTTGATTTTCTATCAGATATTGAAGTGATGCATGTTGGAGTGTCACATGTTGGAAATGTTAACTGTCATGGTAAAAATGGAAAATGGAAAGTTGGTAAATTAAAATTATTGTCCAAAACAAAGATAAATGGTAAATAGCTGTTTAGTTTATTAATTAATTTTGATAACACGTTTTTTTCTGACTTCGGAACTAGAAATCGTAAAAGGGTTGAGTTTGGTGTTTTTCCAACCATTTCAACACCTTCTACAAACATTTAGATATGGCTTTCGCCTGGGTATTTGTAAAGTATTATTTTAATCTCACGGGCTATGAATGAAAATCTACGAATTTATATGTTAAAATTTTATTTATATGAAAGCCTGTAAAATGTCTATGATTATTTTTTACAGAAACTATTTCTATTTCGATGATTTTGTTAAATACGCCAGCTATTTCTATATTAAACAGTACCAACAGGTAAGAATCTTTTAGCAATATTTTCATCATGCAGGAAGCGCACCTATACCCCATCGTTCACCAGTTTCCCTTTACTGACATTAAAAAAACAAGAATTGATCTGAAAATATTAGCACTGTTACAATGTAGTTTCCGTATAAAATAAAACATCGGAAGAGTTTGTTGACTAATCTTACAAGATAGAACTTATTGTCACAACTCAGTGTTTTATTTACTTTACAGAAATGGTGACGGTTCATCATTCCTAGTTAGTCCTTTATTGTCAATAGTGGCGTTTGGAGATCAACATCAACTACAAGTATCGCATACATTTTCTTTAGAAATAAACAGGAATGTAACCAACAATGCCAATGTAAGCATTAACAAATTTTTGAATTTATATTAAAGGGGCAAGTGTGTCGATTTGGGGGGTTGATTTCAGTCTTAAATATATGTAAATAGTATTCAGAAGTAGTACAAATGTAAGAAAATCACATAATTCCTTTAAAAATACTTCAAACTAGGAATTTTACTCACTATTTCTATGTCCTTCCTATACATCACAGAGTATCTTCAAATGACGAGTCATCATTTTAACATTCAAACGCAGATAATTCTAGACACATGGATTTGAAGGCTCACATTTCGTCGGTGAGCTGTGAACACTATTATCAGCCGACCTCAGCTACAAAAGCAGAAACCACTGGTTATAGTGTTAATAGAGGGCCAAACTGATTCATCTTATTACACTAAAGTAGGGCTTAACTGGGCTGAGGAGTAAAAAATCTAATCCGATCCATCGCAGTCGACATAAGCCAATATCAAACAAGCTGAATCAGATTGACCCCATTATAAACTCATTTTACCAGATGTTACTGCTTTTTCAGCGAGTTCAACTCAAGAGACGCTATCTCACGAATAGTCACTCGAATCACGCTCTCCGTGTATCATTGAGTAAGATTTAACCTTGATAACTGTTTTCCGTTTCTTTTAGACAACCGAGACAGGCAATGATAAAGAAGAATATGACTTTAGTTGTGTATATCTGGATATTGCCACAGGGTACGTATAACTAGACGCAAGACCCATCACAATG
Organism: Lottia gigantea; assembly: GCF_000327385.1. Taxonomy (NCBI): domain Eukaryota; kingdom Metazoa; phylum Mollusca; class Gastropoda; family Lottiidae; genus Lottia; species Lottia gigantea. Next base: position 1,039,184 of record NW_008709421.1, read on the forward strand.
AAACTACCCATCATGGGACTGGGAGCTTGTCATTGATACAAGACATCTCTTTGAGAAAATGCCTTGCGTTGATGCCATTCAGCTTTTTTGAAAAAAATATTATCAGTAATAGAACAATCTCCAAATCAAACATCTGAGCCTTCAAAACAAAACATATTTTCATTACATATGTGCATCGAATCTATTTAAAGAAAAGTTTATATTGTCGAAGTGCAGTCAGTTTCAATTCAAACTGCCGTCAAATATGGCTAAAAGTGCGGTGGGTTCGTTTTGCCGCACTGCCCAACTTGCCGCATCGTGCCCAACTGCACAAAAACGACTTGTAAAACGACTTGTAAAACGAGACTAAAGGTTTCTGATAAAATCCGGAATGGCCATTTGTTATTTTATTTTATATTTCAATCTGTTGTCCTGCATCGATTTTCTTTTTATTTATAATTTGGACCTGTTAGGAAAATCGAAACTATAGTTTCGTACTGTGCCTTTTTACAGAGGCATACTTTTCGCTGTTATGGTGACAATAATAAAACCCTCACCGCTCACGGTTTTAGATTCCGCAATACTTATTTTCCTGTGGATCCATCCTATGTCTGAACTGTCATTTTTTCTCAACAATCGCAGGTTCTTCTCCAATTGCCGACGGTAGTGTGGAGCCATTCAACCCTAGCTTCTACCTTGTCCACCAGGACATTCTGGGACTTATCTGGAACCAATAGGGGTTGAGCCACTGCCGAATTATAGGGCACATCTAATACGAGAATTCTAAACTTCTCCTCGCTTGATAATCTGATTTACTATTCAGAAGATTTTTACTTTCAGACATTTCAGTTGCCATTTTTTCTAGCACGTGGGTGACGTTATTGGCACGCAGTAGAGGGACATAACTCTTGCAAGTTATGAGCAATATTTTGAATAATTATAAATAAAACAGATTAAAATATTTCGTTTCATGTGAAACAAATGGCCATTCCGGATTTTATCAGAAACCTTTAGTTTCGTTTAACAAGTTGTTTTTGTGCAGTTGGGCACGATGCGTCATGTTGGGCAATGCGGCAAAACGAACCCACCGTTAAAAGTGCCATTTTCATCCACATTGATAGAAACTAAAACTTGTGTTTAGGTACATACGTATCCTGTAGAGACTTTTTTTGGTTCACTTCAAATTAACTCTTTTTATGCCTACATTAGATTATGGTCTGATTTTGGTTGCGAAGTAACAGAAGAAGGCATTACACAAATATCGTGTTTCTGTAATCATACTACAAATTTTGCTATCCTCATGCAGGTCAGAGATTTCCAGGTAAATTTTTTAAAAATATTATCGAAATCTCATTGAAAACGTTTCGTTTCATATTTTCTGTAATAAAAAAGGGCTGGACATAGCGGCAACAGAAAGGATATGATCAATCGCTAGGTTTATTTCACTAGATCATTGACAGAAAAATTTTAGTTGTCGTCAATTGTTTGTGCTCTGCCTTAAACAAACTTGAATCTGATGGTCATCGTATCTCGAATACGGGTTTTGACATTGTCTTATTGAGCAAGTATGACGAATGGGGGTATGGTTTGGACACGATGAATGGTGCACTTTCATCTATATAACGACTTTTATTGGAAATTTGATTTCTTTATTTCAGGTATCGAAGAAAGAAGAGTTGACATTAAGTACTATATCTTACATTGGTTGTAGTATATCTCTGATTACACAGTTTATAACAATAGCAGTCTTTACATTTATAGAGTAAGTTAGCTCTTGTTACACTGAAATTAAAGAGTCGATAGTAAAGTCAAGTTTCGAACGCTGTTGAGAAATTGCGGAAAGGGGTGTATATATGAATTATAAAAATATCGAAACAACCTCAACAAATTTGTTGTAACTCGGAGTTTCAAGCTATGCAAACTTCAGACAACTGACCTATTTCTCGTTCGGTCTACAGTTGCTGTATTAAGCACTATTTTAAAAGTGAAATTTGTTGTAATTGTAAATATATGAATTAACTTCGTGACCTATGCCCGTGGGTTAATTTCCCCGTATCACCCTAACAGTAACCCTGCCAGTTTCAGTACCAGTGAATTAGGGTAGAGCTATCTTACACGAAATAATTATGTTCTAGCTTCATGACCTAGGCCGATGTTTTTTAATGGGTTCTTCCAATTTCACGGTTTGAATCCACAATATAAGAAAATTTCTGATGCCTGTGCCAATGCTTTCGAGAGTCGGCTCTCATTGCCTACTATCTAACAGATTGTTATTGAAGATTTGTAATATGGTATGAGTTTTAGAGCTTATTCTATTTCAGTTTTATTACTTGTAAACAAGAAGCTAGTTTTTTTTAAGTGCTTTGATAACCGAACTGTGATATTGTTATTCTTGCAGAATATTGCGGTGTGAAAGGACATTTGTTCACAGAAATCTTTGTTTAGCAATCGTCGGCGCTCAAATTACTTTTCTTGCGGGAATCAAGGCAGTCAAATATAAGGTAAGATCACATCAGACTACCATTATGTTCTTAACTATTACTTTACAACTTGTCCTTTTAAAAACGAAATGATGCCATTTATCATTCACATTAAAATATAAGTTTGGAATCATTGAGCATTTACAGGTTGCTTCCCTTGAAATGCAAAGCGGTTAAGAGAAATATGTTAGGCATAATTTTTTACTTGTCTTGTGTTTTGTTAAATGTTATTTGCGAACACGGAGACGAATTCGTGAAAGTACGTCTCCGTGCGGCAAGTCGAATTTTGATATAGGGGCCTAATCAAATTATAAGTAGACATACAATTTTGACAAACGTTTTGATACTTTTATTCATGGACCAAAATTTCAGAAGTCTTATGCATGACGAAATTAAATCTTTTGTTGTAGATAGCATGTTCAATGATAGCTTTAGTACTACACTATTGTTATATGTCTGTATTTGCCTGGATGTTAGTAGAAGGTTTACATCTATACAACCGTGTTGTAAGAGTCTTTGGATCGGAGTTATATAGAAAGATTTATTATTCTGTATTTGGCTGGGGTTAGTTGATGAATATTTTAAATTATGAAACATAGAACAGCGTGAAACTCTGGAGAGAGAAAATTATTAACTTATTCCTTATTTAATGCATTTCCAATAAATGTTGATGGTGAACCAAACGTAGCATTTTTTGAGTATTTTCCAAGACAGTGTTCCCAATGTACTTCAGCCAGAAGACCTCCCTAACATCTCTCTAAATATGCTTGTAATTTGATAATTTTCACGTGACAAAATATTAAATATTGCAAAGGCATTATATATTTTTAACAGTATATGCTTATGTCATTAAAGCCTGAATGAATTCATCCTGTGTTCCTTTTTAGCCCCTGATTCGCCATCTCTATTGTTTTATTATATCGTGTTGTTATTATTGGTATTTCAGGAATGCCAGTATTGTTGATAGTAATATCAGCTGCTGCTGATTGGGATGGGTATGGCACAGACAAAGTGTAAGTTAACTGGTATATTTTATTGTTTTTATCAAGTTTATGTTTTGATAAACGAGTCTTTTTCATATAAATACGACTATTTTCTGTTGTCTTCTTTACGTAGTTGTTAGTTATCTTGATTTGAAATCAAAAACATGGAAGAGACATTCTCGGAATTATAAAGATCTTTAACAGTTCATTAAATTAAAGCCATCATGCTTTAATTTTGCTTTTTACGCAAAGAAAAAGTAATCTTATCTATCCGGCAATATTCGGTCATATCGACTATTACTAGCATGTTTCTTCAACAAGTATGGCGACTCATATTGATAAATAGAATCTAAAGGCGAACAGGGTAATAATCTTTTTATTTAGATATTTATCTTGCTTTATTAGAGCATGATAGCTTTAACGTTTTTTAAAGGCAATTTTTGATTGGCATGTTCTCCTCTTAAAATTCGTGTTTTTGGAATTCTATGCCGTATGGAATGTTGTACCATGCATAGATGCTCGCAATATTATTGCAACACCTTTTGTTGTTTGGTTTTACATTTTTCTTCGTCTGTATACTTTTCAGATGCTGGTTATCAATAAGTAGAGATACGATATGGGCATTTGTTGGACCAGCGCTTGCTATAATTACGGTTAGAGAAAATTTCTATTATAATAGGTCTTCACAACGTTAGTTGCGCAGTTGCGCTTGACTTTTTAGCAAAAGCTTTCATAGTTGTAATTTTGTTATTCCATGTGGTTTCACTCTCAAGTGTCAGGTGCCAGTACATATAAGATTATTCCCTACCTGTCCTCATTCACCTCATTCTTTTATTGCAATGGACTTTTGTTTTATATTTTTAAGATTTAGACGGCAACTTTTGCTCTTTTCGGAACCCAAAATTCACCTTATATGCATGAGCCATGCAGGGACGTTGATTGGAAAATAGCCCACAGAACTAGGAACCTACCATCTCTTAAAATGCGCTGTTTTGACATTTCTGATTGGATCAGGGCATTGCTTGGTTGGGAACTGGGGAAGAAAGAGGCTTATTTCCATCTGTGTTGGTCCATTATTAAATCAATAACCTTTGACTCCCAATTTCCATATTTGGAATACATCATAGATATTTTTCCCTTGTACAGGTAAATATTGTGATATTGGTTTGTGTTACGAGAATTGTGATGACGTCAGCTAAGCATGGGAAACAAGGCCAGTTTGATCACGTGAGGTATGTATCGTTTGGGCACCTGAACAGTTCACCTGAAGATGCAATGTAGATTGTTGAAACGTAGTGTGTAATAAAACTAAGGAGTAGTATACCATAAAATTGTGTCCGTTATTTAATGTGATCTCTACCCCTAAATGTCGCTAAAGGATTAATGATTAGATATATATTTTCAATGTAAAGTTAACACATCAATTTTCGAATTTCCATTTTAGTTATCTGAACACATAGGTCTTTATAAATTCTTATATTTTATCTAGAAGTTGATCGTGGTCACATCATACATAATTTTGTATCCAACTGGTAATAAAAAACATAGATAGCTCATAGCTACAGAGACCAAAACTACTTGTGGTCACAATTATGTGAAAATTATGTCTGTATCTTATGTATATATGAGGTATGTCTTTTTCAGGGCTGGTGTCAAAGGAGCCCTATTTCTTATACCTATATTAGGAATGACTTGGGTTTTCGGTTTGTTATCAGTGAACAGAAATCTTATTATATTTCAATATCTGTTTGCTGTTTCAAACTCATTGCAGGTAACATTTAAACATTAATAATAAGATTAAATATTAAAACATTTAAACTAATTAAAATTAGACCAAATATTTATCAGCTTGTATTTATAATCTAGCCATTCAGTTTAACGACAGTCTGATTTTTTTAAGCAGACGCCATAGAGTAAGGTCAAACGGTTAATTTGACGAACGTTCGAGAGGGTTGTCGTTAGACCATAACTGAAGTGACTATGTTAAAAATAGGATCTAACAAAAAAACAAAATAATTTTAAATAGACTGAAATTGAACGAAAAGTTTGGTCAAAAGCAAATCATATTGCTGTCAGCAGAAAAATAACCATAACATTAAAAAGCTTTATTTATACAGAATTCAAGAAAAGTTTAGGTTTTCGAATATTTTTTCTCCTAGCCCCGTCCTATGTTATCTTTGCATTGACAATATAAATTGAAATTTGGACCAAGATTGAGCAGATGGCATCGAGATTCCTACGCTTTCAAACAACTAACAAGCTAGAGTCTGTACCATTATATAAAATCTCAGGATTGTTCCCAGATGCATCATGACGTGTATTTCACAAAATATGATTTGCGGAATCACATTTTTAATGAATTTCCACGTATTTTTGTCGATAACTTTATGAGATCCAATTCTCACAAATATCCATCGACAAACTCATTATCTGTTATAGTTCCATTTCCTTATTCTTTCAGGGATTCTTTATATTCCTGTTCCATGTTGTTCTGAATTCCGAGGTAATACCAACAGTCTTCTGATATAAGAGTAAATGAAATGATGTCTAGTTGAGCAAAAATATTTGTATATGTCCTGCTCCGAAACACCAAACTTATGGGTGGAATCATCTCCACAACGTCAAACCATTACGAACTTCGACAGCAATATTCACTTTCCTTGTATGATCTAAGTTTGTAAATGAAGCGATTTGATTGGATTGTACGCCAGCGACTACAGCCAATCAGAGGTATGGACAAGAAAGTATGTTTATCCGAAGCCATAATGTTTACAGCATTTTTGATTGGTTATATTTGCTATATATTAATCCAACTAAATAGCTTCATTCAGTGATACAAGAATAGTGACTATTGCAGTCAAAGAAATTGAGAAGATGGGATAGAATAACTTTGAATTGAAAATGGAATTTTTTAGAACTAACTTTGTATTACTTGCTTCCTGGTCATATTAATCTGTTATTTATATAACCAGTGGCGGCGCCAGTGCGTCTAGAGGGTCTGGTTTGAATCCCAATTGTACCCCCACTTTATTTTCAACAAATCTAAATCTCTACCCTTTTTCTCCAAAATGTGTGTCAAAATGCACAAAATCAATTCATTTTTTACAATTTTCTTGAGAAAATCATCTAAGGCGCTCCATGAGAGGCTTGCGACTATGACACCACCACAGAGTAGCCAAAATTTGAATTCAGACTCAGCAGTTGTCCTTCCATTGATTCAATCTGCCCCCTATTTGTACCCCCAGTCTTGGAAGGCTGCTGACACCGCCACTGTATATAACTCATATCTAACATATGGTACCATGTTTTATAGGTCAGACAGGCTCTGATGAGACTGAGGGAAAGAAGGTCATTACAAAGGGCAGATTTGAGTTCCATTACGTCGACTTCCAGTAGCACTAACTGGGTAAGTGAAGCTTAAAGGGATTGTGAAGGGGTTTTCTAGAAGTGTTGTGTGTATCAGGGACACTGATTGCATCAATTTGCACCATTCCAATTTTCAACCATCTGTGGTTCCTGCAATTCCTCTAAAACTAAGTTTTATGACGACACTAATCGGGAAGTCCTTATGTGATAAAACATATTTTGCGATTAGTGACGTCACCAAACACTTAATTTTAGCGGAATTAACCACAGACATCTGGTTGGAAAATGGAATGGAGCAAATTGAGGCTATCCCCGATACGCATAAAACTTTTAGATAATCTCTTTACAATCCCTTTAAAAAGCAATATCTTAGTGACGTTTATTTTTAAACAAAGGGTTTGACTTCTATCAGTGTTGATAACACCTTCTACTTTTTTTGCTCAATCATCTGTATATTATATTTGCGGTCGGTCGATTTACTAGTACTCAGTTCGATGACTTTATATGTATTGTTAAGCCACACCTTTGATACAATTTTCATCTGATATCATTTTTATACATCCACATGAATATGTGGTCGCATCTGTCCGTCGATCCATCGGTCCGTCCTTCAACATTTCTTGTGAGCACTATAGAGACTGCAGTTTTCATCTGATTTTGATAAAACTTAGTAAGATCTGGGTCAAGTTTGTATATTTGACGTATTTTCGATGAGCGGTTTTTTGAGATATTGCCCTTAACTTTGTAAAAACGCATCAAACTTTGTTCGTGAGCACAATAAAAGCCACAATTTTCAACTGATTCTGATGGAACTTTGTGAACACAATAAAGACTACAGTTTTCAACAGATTTTAATGAAATTTGGTGTGATCACTTATATTATTGATGAGATCGTAGATAAGTTTGGACTTGATGATTTTTCGATGAACGGTTATTGCCCTTGACTTATGAAAAAGGCGTCAAATTTTTTTTTTGCCCTTGATTAGAGCTGTGTGATTTAATTGTTTGTTGTATTTGGGTTATTGATACTGATTTTAAAAAAATTTTTGGAATTACTTAGCATAAATAACTGGCATATATATATATGATTGAATTCAAACTAATAAGATTTCTTCAATATGAGAAAATTCATACTATGGTCACTTAAGACTGTTTTATCATTTCTGACAGCTGTCACTGGGCGTGTATTACTTTGCCTTGCTAGCTTTCTTCTTGACTGTAATGATATACCTTCTTCACAATCTTAATTTGCTTTATCTCATAGATTAGCTTCTGGTACAAAACTTTTCTTGATGTGGCCACTGGCAAAACTTTCAACAGTTGACTTTCCATCGGAAATGCAACTTTTACTTTTTATTTGAATGTTTACGGCAGGAAAGGGATGATAAATAAATAGTGAAGACCAAACGACTAATGGACTATTTGTCAATTGATATGTTTTTTTTTTGGTGGTATATGAAGAAGTTTTCATTAATTGTCATGTCAATGCGACATGTCATTACCATTTGTTCAGGAATTTTGATCATCCATGTTGATGCTTATTGACAGACAGTTGTTCAAAGCATCATATACGGTGCTCAATAAAACAATATTCAAATATTAAAACAATCTTGTAAAAAGGTTATCATTTATGCCGTATAACACATGCCATTATCGACAAACCGTAAATAATGTGTTCAATTATGTATCGCAGAAAAAACGTCAAAAAGCTAATTGCTAGATTAATAGTTGGCTTGGGAATAAACAAAAACGATTATCATTATTGATAATTTATAAATACTGATATTGAAACTCACAATACTAGAATTTAGTGAGTATACATCACTGACAATAAACCTCTAAAGGCTACTGTTTTAATGCATATTATAGAATATTTACAACCAACATAATGAAATTCACCTGATATATTCTGTGTTATGTCCATACCATTATCAAAAGGATTGCAAAGAGATTTTCTAAACTTTTATGTGAATCGGAGACACTGATACAATCGATTTTCACCATTTCAATTTCATTCGTTAAGGGGGCCGAGCAGGGGCCAGAAAATTTTCCCGGGTGGGGTCTGACTGCAATTTTATTCCATGTATTGCAGTTTGGTAATGACTTACATTTTAGTAACTTTTATACGCCCACATGAAATGGGGAAATATATTGTCGTCACCCATGTTCGTCCGTCCAAATCGTAAACACTCTTGAAGGCATAATTCTTTACTGATTTTGACGAAACTTGGCATGATTGTAATCACTCAAGGATGAATCCTGTTAAAAATAAGAAAAATCTAAAAAAATTTAGAATGAGTTATTTCCCTTGTTCTTGAAATACTCGTTTTTACGAAACTTGGTGTGTGTGTTTGTTATTACCCATGTATGAACCCTATCGAAAATCAGAAAAATCTAAAAATATTTAGTATGAGTTATGCCTTGTTCTTGAAAACGCGTTAAAATTTTAGCTCGTAAACACTCGAGAAGGCAACATTCTTGAGAGATTTTGACGAAACCTTGTGTGAGTGTATGTAATCACCCAAGGATAAACCCTATAGAAAATCAGAAAAATCGAAATATATTTAGTATGGGTTATTGCCCTTGTTCTTGAAAACGCAATCAACTATTATCTCGTTAACAATCTAGATGACAGAATTCTTGACGGATTTTGACGAAACATTCAGTATGACGCCAAACAGTTCAAAATAAGTGTATGACTGAAGGTTGAATTTTTCATACTGGTGATTGTACTGCTAAATATTTTTATTCAAAATCAAAGCTGCCAGTGGGCGTATATTACCTTGCCTGGAAAGCTATCTTTAGAAATTCCCCTGATAGCTCTTTATGCTTGACCTGTAACTGCAGTTCCGTCTGTCAAATGACGACGGTTTTCGACGATTCAATAGATGGAAACATTTAAAGATGGGTTCCCTTTCTTCTTTGAAAATAAAAATGCTAATACTTATATGAAAAGAAAGAAGAGGTGTTCTAAAATACCCCTTTGTCTCCATAATTAATTCATAATTAGCTAAATTAGAAGAGAATTACCAGCAGAATTCCAATGAGTGACCGAACAAGAAAGGTCAAATAGTCTTTTTTTCTTTATCCAGACTGTACATACATGTGCATTTATGATTGGTTGAAACATATGCGATAAGAATATAATGATATGATTCAGAATACATGATAATTCATTAAAAACACCAATTTGTCAAATAGATTGCTTAATTTGACACTTTAAAAAGTAAGGAAACCCATCTTTAATTAAAGTAGACGTTTCTCTTTCAGAACACAAAAAGTATATCAGAGAGACCCCCCAGGCGATGGTCAAGACGGGTCTCACCAGCACAGACTGGTACTTCCGGGACTATGAGTACTGTCTAACTGCCCGGGTAAGTTTGTAACATATTTACCGCGACCATGAGTATGGATCGTGTAATTTCTTGTTTGTTGTATAGTTTATGACACCGATTAGTCGACTAATGAAAATATACTCTTATTGGCCAAGCTCGAGGACTTTAATTTTATGTGCATTCTAAGAGTTTATGTCCTGCTTTTGAGACATACACAAGAATTTGTGTATTGGTTTGAATAACTTTTAACATTTATATTTCAGTTGATGGAATGCCAAGTAAGTTATTAAAGAATATTGTTGGTGGTGGTATTCAGTTAAATGTAGACTAAATGTATGTTCTTGCGAGTTTTTGGCTTCGTACTGTGGTCTTAGAATTTACCTTGGTCCAATCCAAATAAAAAAACGAATTTCCGCGATGTTCATCAAAGTTTTAAAAGCGATGATTCAACATTTTTGGGTTTTGCATGGGCATTGAATGTGAATAACTTTCAGAATTACTGAAACTGTACTGTACTAGAAATTTTATTTCCTGTTTTCTTTCGTTTGTTTATCCCCTGTCTGGCAATAAGGGAACAAATACGTCTTGTTGATAGGGTCTGTAATCGGGAATATGGTATACTGATAATTGTTGACTCTCCAATCCATAACCGTTCTACATTATGGCGGACTCCTGAAAAAGTCGAGTCGTCAATGTAGTTTAAAAGAACGGATAATAATGGATGCACAGATCTCAAAAGGCTAAAAGTTCGACGATAAGCAGTATTGTACTACTAAGCGTAGCTGAACAATGCCCGTCCCAAGACGAGGTACGATTGACACAAGAAAATGGTGAACATGGCCTTTAAGTTATTCCTCTGAAAAGAGAAAGTTCGCTAATTTTGTTCGTCTTTTTATGGTATACTTTTCATTCCTCTTACTTTGATCTATATTCCTAAGACGACATTAACTGCATAGCTGAAAAGATGAGAAGGGGGATCGGGTGTGTTGAAAAATAAAAACGAAATTTGCAGATGTTAGTACTTGTTTATTAAGTTCTTATTTACACTTTATCTAATAATTATAATTATAATAATATATATCTTTCTTTTTGTACCTTTCTTATATTTCATTTATCTTGTGTTTTGTCACCACAGCTTGTTCTCATGAAATACGTCACTAAGAGCTGAAATTGAGCTCTCTCAGCAGATAAAGTAAATTTTTAGACGATGACATCCATTTATTTGCACCATTCTGGTTTACGTTATGGCTCCCGTACAGTCCAATATCGAAAACGACTGACAAGACGATGACGTAAACACATCTTAACGGACATATTAACAGTGCAATTATAAGCGATCAATTTCTAACCAAATATTTAAAATAAAAACTTTTTTCAAACCCTTTTAATGACTATTGTCTTCATAGACATGCAAACAATGTCATATTTTCGGTTTAAAACTTTCTACTTGAATGTGTTTTTAGGCGTCCTAATGGTGTAATGGCATCAAAAACTTCACCAATTAGAAACACGTTATGGTCTGGGAATCAATATTCAAATAATTAAGGAACCGACGTAAGCAGCTAAAACAATAAAAACAGATCATACTAAGGGCTCATGTCTTCGTCCATAAGAATAAGAAAAATTTTTGCACATCATTTATAGGACAAACAAAAACAAATGATTTTTTTTCTACTTTAACAACGTGGTGACATGAAATATTGAATTGTTTAAACAATAGGTAATAGTTTCTAGATTTATTATTCCAAAATAGACAACACCAATAACCAACATCACAATTCTGGTTTCAAATTTTGATTGTTGTTGTTGTTTTGATGATTTTGATCAAACATACCATTAAATAAACTAAAACTGGTTTCGCTCCAATTGCTGGAAATAGAAAAGGTAGTTTAACAGGCAAGGTAACATACTCCGAATACCAGTGGTCAGAAAAGGTAACAGAAAACCATTAATCCGATTATTACCATTTTCGAGATCGCGCCAATATATACATGCATTCCAAATTGCACAATAATGATGAAAACTGTAGTATCTATTGTGCTTACAAGACAAATTGACGCGTTTTTACTTATTCAACGGTAATAACTCTGAAATCTTTTATCCGAATATAACCATAAATATATGCATATATACCAAGTGTCATCAAGATCGGCTAAAAACTGTACCCTCAATCGTACCTACAAATTTGACGCGTTTTAACTAAGTCATGGGCATTTACTCCAAAACCCTTTATCCGATTTGTTATCAATTTCGCACTTGACGGAAATCTCATCAATGTAAACATGCATACCAAGTTTCATTAATATCAGACGGACTGACTGACAGGGGCGACGGAAATATTTGCATACGGGCGCATAAATATAAGAGTAGAAATACGAAGTTAATATGATGAAAAGAAATGGAATTTCACGTCCCGTTTTTTCTGCTTCAGTTATATTATGGCTAATGGGATTACTGTCTTAAGCCTACTCTTTTTTCTAATTTAACGTGCAGAGGCCTAAGTTTATTGCCCAATCCGAACGACTAGAATCTTTTTCCATCACTGAAACTGGAAATGTATGCTTGTTATGGAATCCCGGTTTCCTAATTAAACAAGCAACCAACTCGCTGAGCATCAACAAAAAGTAGATGCACTTTTTTCCGCCCAGTGTTTACTCTTAATAAGCATGTATCTCTTTAATGGTCTTAATTGAAATCAATTATGTGATCTCTCTTTGAATTCAGATATGAAATCAACTGTAACATTATATCAGGGTGTGGAGATCAAAGGGCTGTTGTGGACCATAATGTTAATCAAGGCATAGTGACCTTATTGTTTTCTTTCATGATTNGAGGTAAATGCCGCCAAGAGATTAAAGGTGTTAAGACCTCATTAAAGGTGACAAAAATTCATGAAAATTGTTCACTTACATTAACATTTTAACAGTGACCTTACTGTTAATCAGTATTTTTATTGGCTGTATTCATTGATTTAACAGTTATAATTTACAGTGAGGCACTATCGTATTGCCAAGAAGTAGATCATATTTAAGTAAAATCTTCGTGGTTAAAAAATTTACTTCTTATAAACTTACTTAGAACCTTTCGCTTGCTGTCATTCAAAATATCACGTATTTGAGAAATTCTTAATGAATAAGTATCCCATTATAGAAAGTTGGCCAATTGGTGATTGGATGAAAAGTGGGTAAGCTTCCAAAGTGATGTTATTCATTATATTTGGTGTATCTTAGTATCTGTTTTAGGGGCGCCGTTATTTGGTCACAGAAACCTTGTTTATTTATAGGAAATTCGGTTATACAATCATGTAGATATCGTAAGTAACGGATAATTGGGCACACGCAAATTGATTTGAGGTAAATTCCTTCATTTCATTAATGAGAAATAAGCATATTTTATTTAAATAATAAATAGACTTTTTCACTTCACTAATGTACGCCATCAAGAATCAAAACTATTTTATTTAGAAACAATGGTACGGTAACACGTACAGAGTATTTATCAAGTTTGCCATATTATAACGTAATATAGCTATATGACTATCAATTAGACAACCTGGGCATATAGTAAGCTTATTAAATATTTAACAATATTTTCCATCCTTCCTGTTCTTTTCTATGTAATTACCCACTGAGACTAGTATACCCTACAGCTTATAAATAATATCAGACCTATTCTATTCTCAACAAAAATAAAATACATCCTTTAGTAAGTTTTTTTATAAGACAATTAATTGATTTCTTGTGCTTTTCAAACAAATAGGCTACATCGATTTTCATTAGATACGCATGCAATATCAGTTATGATGTCTTCTTTTCTTCTGAACAATAGCTTTCTTCTGTTCTCATGCACTTGGGTGATTTTCAGCAATATTTTTATAGCCTTTTTACTACTCTGAAGACTGCCTGAAGACTAGATGTAGATACTTTCGAGGTGCCAAAAATCATTTTCAGATTTCAGAGCACGGACGGACAAAGATGTCAATATTATACGTCATCATTCTCACAGAGAAACGTAGGCGTATTAAAAAAAAAATGACCAGGTGCTGCTGATAATATTTCATTCGGTAGAAGATATTGAGTTCTAATTTGATGGTATTATCACTATTTTAATTTTAATATAAAATATAGTCGGCGTTAATATCATAGTTTTCAATAAAATATTTTGTGTAATTCATTCATTTGTTTCGAAAGATCGTTAGTAATCTGTCTGCCTTCAAAAATATTGATTCCAGATTACCATAAAACCAACTTTATTTTAGCAAGTTTCAAGCAAGAAGATGAACGCATCTGTTAGAACAACCAGAGAAACTATTCCTTTAAAGTCATCTTCGATATATGAATGCTTTTTATACGTCAATATGTCAATATCATTATGAAGATGTGCACTATTGAATTTGGTAATGATCCAATGATTTTCTTCAGAGATATCGCATAAAACTCTGATATTGCGTTCGTTTTTTTTCACCTATTTTGCTCATGCCCACCCCAAAGACTACAATTCTCCAAGGATTCTTTTGATCTTTTGTATGTGTGTCAATATCATTATAAAGATATGCACTATTGAATTTGATGAGGATCCGATGATTTTCTTGAGAGATATCGCATAAAACTCTGATATTGCGTTATTTCACTTTTTTGGCTCGTGCTGGTGGGCGTATTCGCTTGCGAGACTTGCCGCAAGTCTATGTTGTTATATAAGTTTAATGGTCACATTATAATGGATCGCATCACGACTCACGCATTTAAAAGCACGAGAGCCAAAGGTTAAGGTGCGGTATACGGTGCGAGATTAAAAATGTATATACAGTTGAAAGTGGGTATGAACTGAAATGATATGCGCCTGATTGAAAGAAACCTACTCTTTTTCGATTTCCAACTGTCGAGGGATCCCGTAGCACTAGGGCTTCGGCGAAGCGAATCAAGAGGTTTGGGTAGGGCACCAAACTGTACACCACACGTTACCGCCGCTATATATGCAGACCTTTTTCTTAAGACGGGACGAAAATATTTTAAATCTTAAAAGCAATTTGGTCCGAGGCGCAGCACAGGGTGTCGTCGGAGACTTCTTGGAATGGGTAAAGATGCGACTGTGAACGTCATATTCTTTGCTCGCCATGAAGTTGGTCAATAAGGATGGCGTAAGTTTGTCTATTAGTCCCTTTAAGCGTAATCGTCTTTAAATTCAAATTTAAAACAACATTTATGGATCATTAATACCATTCAATCATAAAGTAGAGTGATAATGTTCTAAAAAATGTTATTTATTCAACTGAATAAATGAGGGGCAACTGACAAGGCTTTTAGATTAATTTAAAGAGAATCAGTCGTCTAAGTATTTGATTTAAAAAATATAGATCTACTTCCGGCTTTACAGGTTTCCTTCATGTACTATGACAGAAAAGTCTGAATGGTTTTCAAATAAAGAAAAGAAGCACAAATTACCACATCTTATGTACGTAAAAAAATCATAAAATAGATTTAAAGATTATATATATTTGTTAAAGATTGGATATCCGCCATGAATATTGTTTGGAGCGGAATCAAAAACGCCTTATGATATAATATTGGTGACGGATACAAGTCATTAAAGAGATTCGTGCCAGTGCCAGAATAAATTTTGACCAGCTTGTACCGAGACTAGTGCAAATAACATTCAAGCTTACTAGCATTTGTAAAAGAAACGATATAGTGTAGTTTTCTTGAATAATAGGAACCAACGGATGGTGTAAGATCAAAGTTTACCATTTTTGGAGGTCTATCGTATGATAGTTCATGTCACAGCTTACAGTTGAGATTTTTAGAATTCTTAGCCATGTGTGTGGTTAATTCATAATTGTAGACTTTGTTTGAAATGACTTTGACGACTCGCCTTTTTCAGGACTCCTCCATAATGCTGATCGACAAAAATTATCCGTACACGTATTATATAGACCTTATCTACAAGACGAAAAATTTCGAGTACCTTTTTGAAGGATTTTCGTACAGTTCTAATGACATTGACGATTGATCGATAAAGGACTGGGCAATTAAAAATTATCCGTACACCGTATTATATAGACCTTATCTACAATACGAGCAATTTCTGATACCTTTTTTGAAGGATTTAGTACAGTTTTTGGTACATATATTCAATTTCAAGACCGAAATCAACCTCCGAAAATGGTGAACCGTGACCTTTGCGATAATAACGTCATAATCTGATAAAATTTTCTGGAATTAAAAGAAACAATGGAATAGTGCAAATAGAAACTTTAAGTGTCTCGACACTCATACAAATTTACAAAACCTTCTTTGAATCCTGCTATTTTCATCAGAATCAAAAGCAACAACCGATGATTACCTGTTTGACATACTAGCCCACACAGTTTTTAAAGGTGTTGTTTTATCCCAAGGCCAATCTTTATTTTATCTTTTATTTGCATTATTGTACATATTTGTATTTTCCGGTATATCTTGCCCTTGGAATTTACTAATCTTTTCGCCCAGAATAATTTTTGCCTTAAGAACATTTCACATCCGCTTCTTTCAATTGTTGATTTAATTTGGGATTAAATACAATTAAAGCTAAGTCATGAGAAATAAAAATTGATAAAAAAGGAAAGATAGCGTTAAGAATTAGATTGGGTGGATTGAGTTGTTGATTTTTCAGATAAAATTGTGAGGAAATCTTGTTGAAAGATCAATGAAAAACAATAGAATTGGTGGGTTAATGAACATTGACTCTTATGATTAGAAACTCAGTCTTATATTGACTAGGTAGAATTAGTCTGTAAGGTTTGAAGATGTTCAGAATCAGTTTTTAGATTACATGAACACGCTTTAATTATCACCAATCAATCGACATCTCAGCAATTTTAGAATTTTCAAAATGGTGGCATTAAATTCAACTAATTCTGGTCAGAGATTTTCTGTAGAAATGAAGAAACTGTTTCAAGATGCAGAAAATTGTCAATAAATGTACTATTAAAGGAGGGTCAAAAATATCACCGAGAATGGTAAATCAGCATTTAATGGTCCATACAAGAATTTCTTGCTCCAATTCGAAATCATGATATTACTTAAAGTACAATTTCTGTACATAAAATGAATGAATTACAAAAAAATATATTCGTTTGAAAACTATGATATTAACACCGACTATGTTTTTATATTGAAATATTGATAATACCATCTAATTAGAAGTCATCAATAATTTCAACCGATTGAAATATTATCAGCAGCACGCAGTGGTCATTTTTTCATACACCTACATTTCTCTCATCTTTGCAATGGTCAATGTTTAATATACTAGGTCCAAAACTTTGACTTCATTAGGCACTTTTCTTATATCACGGAAGTTTGTAAATGCAGTGATTTTAATGGTTTGCACCTTAGCAAATACAGCTACATTATATACGTCCTTCTGTCGAGGGCTCTGATTGGTTGTATTCGCTACAGTACAATCCAATCAAAATTACTGAATTTAGAAAGTAAATAAGTCAGAACTTTGACAGATTGCAACTTTAAAAGCAGTCAAAGAGTTTCTTATTTCAGCATCCACCCGCTGATGTAGACGTATTTGGGCATGATCCGCTATTGTTTCAAATAACGCATGGTACCAAATTAAAGCTGATAGAGCTCATTTTGAGCTTTTCAGAACATAAATCCAATATCCTACTTGCCAATATTAAAAATATTTCGTCTAGTTAGTTGATCAAACGTTGACCAACGGTTCCATTGGAGGTCAATAATATTATATATTAATAATATATCATTACTAACCTTTTTGGTTTATAAATTATCAGCAACACCATTTAGTTTACCCAACCAATTAGAATACAGAGTCCTCTTTTTACCTCCTCGACAACCTCCATAATTATTACAAAATAGTCGTTTTCTCGCCAAATTCTTACCAAACGGTTGCACAGGAACTTTTTCCAATGCTCTTTTCCCATTACCACATCCCCAATTATTACAGAAAGGCCGTTTTAGAATTCGGGCTGTATATTGTCGTCTGCGACCTCTATGACGACCACCACATCCGGTAAAACCATTACAGAACACACGTTTAATCACGGCCTGTTTTTCTGAGCCTTCCATTTTCAGTTTAGAAAAGAGCAAACTTAATAATGGGAAAGGAGGTCTGGCAGGCGGGATGGAATCATATATATTATTTGACGATGGTAAACTGTCTGTATCTTTTAGCAAATCATTTGTGTCTTCATTCTGAAAAGATAAAGTTACTTAGTGAGGCCATCCAAAGACATCACGTGTATTCGCTTTACCAGAACATTGATCGTCTATAAAAAATTAATCTTACAAAAATTAGATTATAATAAAATTACGTTTCCGTTTTTCTCTCCATTGTAATCTAACAAATGCAGTCCTCTTGTTTTTTTTAATAACCAATGAAAAGGTGTCATGTAGGACCCGATTCTTGATAACGACGAATCGTGGTCGTTGGCACAATTCGTCATAAAAATTTGGCACCCGTATTATTTTTTAGATTAAAATATAACGGTATTATAAAATAGAAAGAATTTCAGTAATCGTTGAGATCTTTATCAGGAGTCTGAACGATAAAATATTAGTCGTTGCTTACTTATAGAATATAGTTTGCCTTAGATTTAATAATGGAAGAACCGACAGGTTTTCATCCAGAAAGAGTAACGTGGTAAGCATTAATAGTAAAGTGCATATAGAGACAACTATATCGTTATATACTCATAACATTCAGGTAAACATCGGTCGACGTGATCTAATTTATCTTTTTGGCAAATTATTAACTTCATTTTTAATATGATCTTTTCATGGTTACTTTTAAAATAATACCATCGATAACACGAAAATATATAATTAAAAGGATTCCGTTTAAAAGGAGAAATTATCAAAACTTGAATTTCAATTATCAAATATAAATCATCGGCAAATAAATTCTAAAAAGAAAACAGATTTTCTTCCAACCCCCATATAAACTTCGTTTTCGAGATTAAAAAAAAAATAAAAAATCTATTCAGCCATAAAGAAGCGATAATTTTGAAAAAAGAGCTGTGGTTTCTTATTATTAACAAAGTGAAGTTCATAAAACAAATTGGCATCCCCCGCTAAAACGTATTGAAAAAGAATCCAACATTGAAACAAAGATAAAGCACAAAACAACCCGGAGTAAAAAAAAGAGAACTTACTTCATTTAAATAAAGTGGCGAGAAATCTTCGGATACTGTTAAGACTATAAACGATGCTAATAATAGACAGTGAAAGTGGGAACAAATCATTTTGTGGGGTCGTTGTGACCAGAATAAAAACTTCCTCTTTCTTCAGCCCCTATCTTATCTGTAATCTTGCTGTTTCTGAAATAAAAAATTTACTAAGTTAAATATATTGCCTATATTTTACTAAATATGCCATTAGTGTGTGGTGGTAATCAATACTATTGTAAACATTTTTTAACTATACCAACTTATAAATGGGATGTCGATTTGACAAACCCAGTAGCTAATTGAGCATTTCGAAAAAATGAGCATGCCCTTCCTCTATGGAGACATCCCTCTCGGAAAAAAATGCTGTGAGGATGACACTGTATAAGCGTTATTCAAAATGCACAATAGCAAGTTGTGTTTCTGATACATCTAGTTTGAAGGGATTGACGCCTTATATTTCGTTACCAGCCGACAGAATTCATATTCCACAATTCATAGAAATTTAAGAATATAAAAAATAATCTGCAATGAAACCAAAGAATGTAACCAGCACGACCTTAATCTTGCAAACGTTTCTCTCTTTGTGGTCCAAATTCGACATCAATGTTTTAGCAATCTGTGTTTAATTACAGACAACGTCAAATTAAAACTGAAAAATGTACAGAATCGATTAATCTGCCCTCTTCCAGCAGTAGAAATATTTGACTCTTAATATCCCTTACAATGAAGCTGATGGAACATTGAGAGAAAACAGACCATCATCTATATGTCTTTAGCGAATCGATCATGTTTTTAGCAAAAAATATAAAGAAATATAATTTACTATAAAAGGAGTGTACCTGAATAGACAAATTCAATATGAACTTGAAAATTTTTTTTAACACAAGACCTACCTCCGAAATCTTACATAGACTTTAATCCTAATATGTTTTTAAATCCCATCAGCACTGCTTCTTAATGTTTTGAAGTAAAAATCCAAATGTTAAAAACTCTCTTAAACTTCTTGTGACTTAATCGTGAAACGGAATTGTTATCAATGCTTACTCCAAACATGTTCTGAATGATATTATCGAGTGGTTTCAATTTATGTAAAGATGGTATTGGAAGAGGTGTGGATTGTAATTCATTAATCTAATCAGGTATTGTTGAGAAATCGGTAATCTATAAAAGTTTGTAAATGGGACTGAACTATGTATGGGCGAGTTTACGTAGGCGTGTGTATGGTGCCATTGAGAATGCAATATGAAAAGTGAAATTGCCTAATGTATGACTAAACCTTTTATTGATGCCGCGTCATATTTCTCTTGATTAAAGACGGACTGAATTATTTGCGACTTAAGACGTAGAAAATAAATTCGATACTTTCTACAAGAACTGGAATTAAATTTATCTCATTTACATAAAATTTATGGTTCTTTTATAACTGATGTTTATTTAAACGACCCCAGAATGACGACGAAGAATGTGCGTCACAAACTTTTGATTGCAGCAAGAGCAATAATTTGGAAACGTTTTCTCGGAGATATTGTATTGCATATATACGAATAACTAACAGCACAAAATTAATCCAATTTAATAAACTCGAATTTTTTATATATCATACTTACTATGATTATTTTCTATGAATAATTGGTGACATGGGGTATAACAAGGCTATCTTATTAGTTATTTGTTTGCTTTGTCTTGCTCGATGGTCATTGTATTGAGATTACCATCGCTCTGGTCTTAATATTTCTTTGTACATAAGACTTAATATGAATCCATTTGACCGAAGTTTCCTCGGAAGTTTTGTCCCATACGAATGTCGAGACATAAAACAAAAGGAAAGACAGTCTTGTGTTAAGAAGAAAATGGAAAAAGGCTAGTTGATGGTGATGCCACACCACCAGTTCACATAAAACAGTTTCTTATCATATTCATAGGAACAAGTTCTTTTGTTTATTCTTCATTGTTACATTATAGGCAACGTTCTCAAGCGCGTACTGAATTCGTCAAGTTAGCATTGTGTAATTATGAGAGTCTACAAGAGAAATTTCCCCACAAAAGATGGTTGTCGTATATGTAAAAAAAACCGAACTTGACAACCTTGTTCATTGCGAACTAAATCCCATCAGTATGTAACAATCTAACCTCTCACCTTTCAACGATTTCAAATCAGAACAGAAGAAAAATACCCAGCATTTCCAGATCGTTTACTCCATTTTCTAAATGAAGTATTTGTTTCATCCTAGGTCTGTACATTTGGGAAAATCAAACTCTCTCTTTCCCGAAAACTGATTTTAGGACAAAAATTGATGTTTTCGTAAATGTTAATATTATTCAATAGACACCTATTTTATTGGTCAGTTTAGTTTAGAATTGATGACCGATACATAGTCTAGAAACTTCCCTGTGTACTTTTCTATTCACTTTTTTAAGGCGCAAGAAAACCGACAGCATTTTTTGAAAAAAAGTGTAACCAACGTCAGCGTGTCAACTGGACTTTAGATACTCTATATCAGGGTGCTATTTTGGTTTCTTAAAGTGATAGGTTTTACACATACATTTATCAGGTTTGCCAGGTCTTTCGACTTTTCTGCCATTATTTATTGATACAATGTTTTGTCATGTCAATTTTTTTAACAAGATCATAATGGAGTGTCACCTTTTCTCTATATCGGCTCGATAATTGACTACCATTAGTAGTTTAATGTAAATATCAATGCCAGCGATGAAATGCACAATTATATATCAGACTACCTAAATATTTAATGTAAAATCTTCACCGTAAGGTTCCATTCATACGTATTTCTGTGGTAAAACACTTATCCCACAGGATAAAATTGCCAGAATGTCCGGTTGTCTGGATTAATATGAATTTTTATGAAACTCGTGTATCCTTGCCGATCACTGATCTAGCTGGAAAACAGTGTTGTATATGACACGAAATGTTGTTCGGATCAAATTGTCCAGCGAATGAATATTATCCATCGTAGGTATAGCAAATAAATATTATCCCTCGAAGGTATAGCAAATAAATATCATCCCTCGTAGGTATAGCAAATAAATACTATCCCTCGTATAGCAAATAAATATTATCATTCGTAGGTATAGCAAATAAATATTATCCCTCCTAGGCATAACGTATGAATATTTTCCCTCGTTGGCATAGCGAATGAATACAATCCCTCTCACATAAAGCGAATGGATATTTTCTATCGTAGGTATAACGAATATATATTTTCCCTCATACGTAAAGCGAATTAATATTTTCCCCCATACGTATAGCGAATGAATACTATCCCTTGTAGGTATAGCGAATAAACATTGTCCTTCGTAGGTATAGCGAATGAATATTATCCCTCGTAGGTATAGCGAATGAATATTATCCCTCGTAGGTATAGCGAATAAATATTGTCCCTCGTAGGTATAGCGGATGAATATTTTACTTCGTTTAGCGAATGAATATTTTCCGTCGTAGGTTTAGCAAATGAATTTTTCCCCACGAATTAATCTTTTTTTCCGTAGATATAGCTAATGCGTACTCTTCCTGTTGCTTTGATACGACTTGTTGCGATGAAATTTACTATTTACGACCAACCAAACCTCTCCCATCGAACCTCATCGAACTTTCATATTACATTTGGTCCAAAATAGATGCAAACAGTATGCAAAACAACTTCTTTGCACAACTATTATTTAACCATTTTCAAATAATTTTTTTTTTAGAAAAACAAATACAACTGTTCAGTCTCCTAAAATCTTGGCCTATATTTGTTAACCACCTCTAATCATTTTAGAATTTCTTTTTTTCTTTTTCTGTGTTTGGCGTAATGGTTCTTAGTTCCATTGTAAAACTCTTTGTAGAAAAGCGTTAACCCTTTCTAATTCAATAAAGTCCAAGTACAAAATCACGAGAACCATCCATTCATGCGAGATAACCAAATCTTTCAAATCAGTATTTGTCTTATTATTTCAAAAGGGAAAACTTGTCAATTCGAAGGATTTTTGTGTTCTTCGTCTGAACTAATTTGTCGTTTTTTGACAGAAAATGCGTTTTTTCCTTGACGAATTTACTAATGAAAACAAATGCTTCATGGAGTACTTTAAGAAGAAAAGAGCTTTTGTTAATAGGTTTTACGGTGACAAAGACGCAAATAAAGCGAATTACTCTTAATTTTATTGTGAACAAACAGTGTATGGGAACTCCCACTAATAAAGAAATAGCAAGTTCTAATTTCTTTGGAAATATTTCTGGGTCGTTAAGAACAGAGATGGTACGCTGAGTAGTATAGTAGTTGGAATATTGTGTGCTACAAGCTGTTCACTGGGATGCTCAGACAGTTGGGGAAAAACAAGGTTGGACAGTAAAATTTTGTCAGTTGGGCTTAATTTAATTTTTGGGTGAGGGCATCGACATAAGCATCACTATCAGAAGGAGACCGGGTTACGATATAAAGTTGGTCCATTAAGGCAAAATAATGTATGAGGTAAGCCTTGTTTCATTTCGGTCGAGCTCTACCAGTAGATATCATTACAATATATTACATGTATCTTGATTACAAAATGTATCTTGCTTATACGAAATGGATTAAAATCATTCAAAATACATAACGGCTGGACAGAGTCGATCATTTTCAACACATAGTAGTTTTAGGTTTTCTCATTTCTATTTCTGTTGTTTTGTGTTTTTAAAATCCAAATATATCTATTGCGACTCTTAAGTTACTTTGAAATAAATCTTTTACCCAATCGAATCGTGTTTAGTTGAAGTCTGCCAAGCTTAACCAAGAAATTCAGAAACCCGAAATCCTATAGTCTTTGCTCTGATAAAAGTCCATAGATTATGTCATAAATATATCTTATTTCTTCAATTCGTTAACGATGTTAATCAAAGTTATTTTTAGTCGATTCTTCCATTGATCGTTTAGTCTGAAATCATGAATGAAACAGAAATAATTTATCTGAGTTGGCGGTAAACATTGGAAATTTGATCGCTTCAATTTAACCAAGGAGTTTTTTGTTGAGATTAAGTTTACTTACTTGAAACACGTCTTGAGTGTTGTTTCAATTTGAAAATAGCGGAAATTTAAGGATGTAGTCGGGAAATTTGGTCAAAACAAATCAACTAAAATCGAATGCTCTGGCGCGTGGGAGATGATTCATATTACAGACTAGTCCGAGAAGAGTTTAGCCGTCTAATGGTGTGAGAGATAACGTGTCTGATGTTGTGTAGCCTACTGTGTGGGATTTTTAATACAGTATGAACAAGCGAAGGCTTGAGGTACGGTCAGATAAGATTCTTGCATGGCTACTCTCTCCTTTCTCACTCTCAATATATATACGTTTGATTCGCGACCACTTTCGATCAGCGATGGCGACACAAAACAACTACAATACCATCGATTCGTGATGCTCGCTTTCCACCAGATCGTCAAAAGGAGGGATCGAGTGAGGTCAACATTGAATCGAAACCTCAATCGGGACATTTCCTTTGGTTCGTATCTGAGTGTTATTTAAATTGGACATCTTAAAATGACCAATAGCCATCATGTTAAATGCCAATACACCGAAACAACTTTGCATCATCTGGTATCCAAACACAGACGTTAAATAACAAATCCATTGTAGACTACGAACTTCCTCTTTCATCTGTCTAGAAAGCTCACGCGACAGTGAAAATGTGTAATAATACGCAAGTTGTGGATCATTGAAGACCAATTACCTGATGGTTAGCAATGTAAACACAACCCTCTTCGCCATCTAGCCTTCTTGTCTGTATATAGCAAACAATGATCTAATTTATTTCGCCCCATGTTTTAATCAAGTTCGTGTTGAAAGACTAATTAAATGACCTAATATACAGTCTGCTCCTATGAGAGTTAGGTAAATTCTTGACTACATGTTAAAGATGCGCGTGTTTTAATTATTTAAAGAGTAACTGATATCGCATAGACCCTTTGAAGGAAATTGACGAGATATGTATTATGTCTGTTACAAGGAGACACAAAACATAATCCACCAAACACTTTCAGTTTTCAGATGGCCATCCAAACCGAAATATTAGCTAAACTTCATAAAATAAAAGGCCAATCGTAAACGTGATTTTTAACAATCCAGAAGAGTTCCTTAATAAATGGGAAATTGTAAGTAAAATGGCTTGAAAGAAGATAAATTGTGGAGTGTTCGGTGTGGTGTGGTGTGTAGTAAGGTAGAGTAATATCAATCAGTGGAAAATTGAAGAACCAAATAAAAAAGAGAGATGAAGGCACTGCAGCGGATGTTGCTAGCGAGAACATGCAATTTGTAACAGTAACTTATAACTGTGAAAGAGAAGAATTGCGCTGACCAAGAACACCAAAAAGGTTTTACAACTTCAGAAAACCGTGTTCTTCGGGACATTTCAGACAAGACTGATCTCTGGGATGTTCTTTGAATATATGGTGTTCATCTATTAGCCCAGAAAAGAATAAAAAAATAAAGAAAATGGAAAATATCAGTATATATAGAGGGTCAAGGGGAGCACAGACTCCTTCGTGTTGTACAGGCTTGGGTTACCATTTTAATTAAATAAAAAATACCACTGAGCAGAAAAATAGAGGAATTCCTTTATATAGAGGAAGTCTGGTATTCCTGAATAGCACACGCGTAAATGATGTTCAAATTTTGTTGTGGTGTGGTGGTATTGAAAAGACACTCTTTGAGCTTATAATGAAGCTGATAATACTACGCTATATTTCTTACGACCACGAAATGCACATCAATTCATGTTGGTAGCCTATAATAACACAAACTACAACATGATAATATAAAGTGACACCAACACCAGTCTGTGGTCGTAAAATTTCACAATCTCAACACACTTTCTCAAAATACGATTATCTTTTCTACATTAATTGAATTTGTTGCTGGCTTTTTACTTAGTTTTAATCCATAATGGACGCAAATTAGTTATCGGAAGTGTTAAAGGGGTGTAAACACGTAGCCGTCAATGCAGGCAGAGAACTACTTTTAGAACCAAGTTATTATAATCTGATATATGGGTACAAAAGAACTTCAAAGATCAGATTTAGTAGACATAGTAAGATAGGTTACAATATTAACATCATATGGATTTCAACGGTACCATTGTGTTTACATTAAGAAATACCAATATCATAAAGAAATATTATATCCTACTGTTCCGCTTCTTATAGGGTTATGAAGACTGAAAACACTATATAGTGTTCATTGGGAGGAATTTGCCAGGACAGAGGCAATAGCTTACTCCTTTTCAACAGTAGAGGGATCTTTGATGTTCACAGTCTGCAGTACACAGTCTTCGTTTTTTGTTCCATCTGAACGACTAGACGCATTGTCAAGGACCAGCTGGTAGAAGGGATCCTTAACTATGAACCTTGAAGTTGCTGTCCTTGTAAAATATAGTTGTTTCTTTCTTTCTTTTCCGTGTCAGTCCCTCTGACTTACATGGCCGGCAGAAGAACGGGTCGAATATCTGGATATATCTGTATGCCAGGACCATATTCTAGACCCCTAGAGAGGATAAACGTATAATGTACACATAAACCAAAAACCAACAATGTCAAACAAATGGTATTCAGATGCCCTGGCAACGATCATCATTGGGAGAGGGTAAATTGATATAACGGATTCCAGGAAATGTCCCGAGATATAACGATTTAGTGTGTTAATCTTAAGACCATGAAGAGAAAACTGACAATGCCCTTATCTTTTGATTACCTGTGCCAATTATATACAAACCAATACACATACATTTTCGTCACATAAGATATGTGGTATCCCAGAAGAGTGGGGATGTCCGGGATTGTGCCCTAATGTAATTATTGTTAGGAATATTGGCAGGAAGACACCGACAATGCCATGTACCTACAAATCGCAGTTCATAAGTCAACCAACAAGCCGACAAAATAGTATATGAAGTAGACATGAAAATGCTCGAGGAAAGACTTAAGTCCTCTCTGTCCTTCCCACAGCGCCAGACAAGATACGTCATCGACACATTTACAGTAAAACAATCTCTTAAAATCATGGAAGAAACATTAACAACGCTGGGATGAAATCATCAGCTCTTTGTTTTGATTTCCGAGAAAACGATTTCAAGCAATAGAATGTTGCCTAATTTTGACGATAAAATTCACTAGACCACATCAATTATTTAACGAATCAAATATCTTGTAAATCGTCTCGAGAGAAAAATAAAAAAAGCTCTACTAACCATGCGAAGAGAAAACGTTTACATAGTAAAATCTTTGAGTATACTTAAAGTTCCTTTAATCTAATGTTCAAATGTATACTGATTGTCTTTTGTTCCTTGCTACAAACATGGCGCCAAAATCAATTCATTAGGCCTTATAACGTAACAACTAGCTTTATCAAATGAAATGGTGTTTTACGTCTTATTTTCTGCACCTGGTACGCTGTTAAGATTTTCAATTGTCGAAAGGACCCTACGTACACATCCTGTAACACGCGACCTGGGTTTGTATTTCAATCCTAAGGACAATACGTTTTTTTCCATATCAGCCACAGGGGGAACCAGAATGGAGAATAAGGAAGGTAAATTGTTCCCGGGACCATCAGATTATGTATTCATCTTCAATAACAACACTACTACTTGTTTCGTAACCATAATATCCAACTCTCCCACAAGATAAAGTTTACAGGGTCGCTTATTGTAAATGAAATATGGGGGCTAGTTTAGTTACACAGGCGGGCGGACCAAAGTCCAGTTGTCAGGGCAAGCTAATTTGCCCGAAATTTTCTCACGAATTTTACCTGTATTTTTCTTTGATTTCGGGTAGTTGCCCGATATTTTTTCGGTCTGTATCTCCCCCTGCCTCCCCGCCCCCTGCGCCTATGCATAATTGTCTTAAATAGTATAAATTCCAAAAAGAAACAGTTTTGACGATCTCACAAGAAAATGGAAAATGAGGACAGACAACACATTTTATGGAGTAATATGCGAAGACATCATTTTCGTTCTTCTTGATCCGTAGAATTCACAATGCATGTAACCTGGGGATTTGGTTGGGTATCCAGGTTTCAAAAAATGTATTTAATTTTCACAAAAATAAAATTATTACGAGGGCGGATATCGCGAGCTCACCCTTATGCTTCATTAATTGTCAATGATTATTACGGTGTTTAATATGTTTCAAAACGTGGATACACTATAAAAAAATATACTTTAAAATGCTTTGATATTTCCAGTTTACCATTGTGGCCTTTGACGCTTCTGCCAACGTTAAAATCCAATTCAATAAGTGTTCCAATGAAATGCAATCCCCTGACAGTTATCAGAAAGTTATCAGTAGACAGTTTGATATTGGAAATGAAAGATCTCTGTCTTCATAACAGAACATTTTTTCCATCAATTTAGAGGAATACTACATCTAAGAAGGCAGAGAAATTCAAATTCTCAAACATAGCCAATAAAAAGTTTAAGGTACAGTGCTAGGAAAAACACTTATTTCGATCAGGCCCGTATAGCCAGACTTGACTGTTCGTAGGGCAAGTAATATAGCCGGAGGGGCAATGGTGTTTAATATTTTGTTACAGTAATGGAATTGGTCGGTTGTCAGAATTTTTTAGGGGCGAAATGGGAGAGTGGGGTGGGGTGGGGCATTTTACGGGCGGTCCTGATTTCGTTTTGATCGATCATTGTTAAATTGAGGCTACTACCGATATGGGGTATATATTTCAAAGTAATAATGTCATAGTGATAATTTTCCACAGGAGACCGCCAGTGTATCAAAATACATTCCAGATAGTATATTATGTAACTAAATATAAAGTTCAAAGCTTATACTACTTTTCCCTGATGATATAATGACATTTCAAATGACACGATGTGGTTTGGAATTGGCACTGATCTTGATGAATCAGTACTAATTGTTAAGAGAAAAAAACCTTTTTGGAAATTTTTTGGAATGTTGGTTTGAACACGAACCGGGCCCGAGAAAATAAAAAACAGAACATGGTAACGTTAGTAGGAAGTCTAATTATGAGTAAAAAGGAACCATGGGAATACTTTATGGGAAAGTTCAACTTCTCCCCCTCATAATTGTTCATTATTATGCCGACATCTGACCTTTTGGTACACGTTTAGATCTTAGTTCTTGTAATGAACATGACCATGACACAAACACAAACTAAAAACCCCGTTACATTCTTAACGAAACCATTGCCTTTCAGGTACCAGGTAAACCTCTTGCATGAAACAAAATGATAGTATTGTTTTGACCGACGTCGAAATCGAAAGCCACTTCTAAGACTTTAAGTGTGATTTGAAGGTTTAGTTGAAATATTATTACCTGTATCAAAATTCGACTTATTGAGTCGAGGTAGAGATTCAATATGGCTGTTAACTACGTTCGTGTGTTATTTCCGTGTAATAACACGGTGCATTATGGGTTGAATCATAAGTCGATATCAATATGACTGTGTAATAATAATTATTCAATTACTACAAATTGATATGGTATAAGGGAATAATGTTTTCAGCAACTTTTTTTCTTCGACATAATTCATTCTGATCTGGATGATATCTGCAGTGTTGTAACAATGAGACAAATTTAAGGTTCCTACGTCCGTAGTAGAGAGCAAAAGTACCATCAAAGTAATTCTATAGCAGTTACAGTGCTGCTATTTTAATGCTTACTGACTAATATGGCTCAACTTCCATAGAGACTGGAGTTATGGACCCCACCCACCCCTACCCCAAGAAAGAGATTAACAGGCATCAAATATACTTACAGTGATATCTCATAATGCAGGGTAGCATATGTTAAAAGACAATTCCCATGGGAGGTGCCCCAACCTACTTAAGTCCACGGGTCCCCTTTCATATAGTTGAGACACAAGAGTGACACAGTAAATAATCAAACATCCGTTCTTATATAAAAAACAAAATAGACAATATCATGTGCCAAAGCATTATCCGAATCATAGTATCCCGAATACGGGAATACATGTTCTTTTAAATGTGTGGACTTCCATGGCAAAAGCAGACTCAAACATGATTACCACCAATACGAGTGGTTTAATTTGATTTCTTGGGATTTCCTACAAATATTTCAGGGCCAATTTTGATTGGGCAATATTTTTTATGAACACATAATTTTCCTCACACGTGCTACCACGGCCACGAGGAAGTATGATTGGGTGTGTGGTTTGTATCTGAATCTATTGAAGATACTAATCTTTTGTGAAAGATACCTGATCAAATTCCTAGTCACTATTAACAGAAGCCATTTATCGGAAGAAGGGTCATTTAGAGCCGTATAGAGAGCGAATCTTTTGAAACTTTTGATCTCCCCTCGCTTCGCTGCTACTTTTGTTTCATGATTACCTTAAAGAATATTTTATATATCATCCTTTTGATCATTTGAGAAACCACTGAGGTGTAACATGGCCTTTTGGTTATCTGAACTGATTTTTTTGTGTAGGTTATTTCTCAACTATTAAGAACTCCAGAGAATAAGAAAGTTGGTTGGCACATTATACGTCAATGGTCACAACTTGTGAAGGACAAAAAGGTAGTAAGTCACGCGTTCGATTTCGAGGTCGGTCAAAACAATGCTATCATTAGTTTAGTGGACTAATATTACGAATATCCACCTGAAAGGCAATGGTTTCGTTTAAGAATGTAACGGTTTTTTTTTAGTTTGTCTCTCATAGTTATGTTCATTATTAGAACTAACATTGGAAACAGTTTTCTCTTTCTTTTGAGTACTCTAGTACATTATCGGAAATTTCGAATCGCTTATTGTAGTTGAATACCTTTTGTTAAATGACCAAGTTTTTTCCAATAAAATGTACTTAATTTGTACAATCTCATATATCTAGGAAATATTCAATTTATGATTTAAACAAAGCGGACATTTCCAATCTGACATACTTCTTTTTACATGTATTTAAAGGCAACATCTCCAGTAATTCTATTTTTTATAAATAGGACATCAAATTGTTCTATAAATTTTTCTAAAATTTCAAATCATTTCAAAGAAATGGAAAGCTGGTAAGTTTTTTAGTGTAGACCGAATCATCTGCCTTGTTGGCTGGTATAAAGACAGAAAAACAAAGCTCTGTTATATGGGAATATTTCCCTATTTCATAGGGTTTTAAACCTCTTTATTTAAATCGGATCCAAATATATTCGGAAAAATGGATATGTTAGTTATGTCATGTCTGCAGTTCCATCAAGTTTTTTTAACGACTTTTTTTAAGTGTTCTCTCGTCGGCCATTAAAAGCTGCGTGCGCAGACAAAAGGCTCACAAAGTCGCTAACAAAACGAAAGTTGTGACTATACCTAACACAAATTAACAGTCATCTTAAAGGTAATTCAATATTCTGTAAGAAAATACGTATTTTCGGAAATGTTGAAAATCGCCATTAAACAGCGCCTAGTTTTTCTGACTCCACTCCAGCCGATAACTGTCAAAATACCTATATCAGAAGCTGGAATAGAGGCCGATATTTCGGAAGCGTAGTGTTTAAGCGTAGCTTAACAATATAATGCAACAATTTTAAAATCACGTTGATAGGGAACCAAGGTTTGGAATTATGTTGGTAACTAGGAGAATCTGTTCATTCGCTGAATTTGGTCGATCTGAGGGCACTGATAACTAAAAATTTACAGTTGCCATTCTTGATCGTAATTTACTTTCTAATAAAATTGGTTTCTGTGTATGTAATTCAGCTAGCTGATCGCATTTGTTTGCAGAGCATTTGT
Source organism: Lottia gigantea (assembly GCF_000327385.1). Taxonomy (NCBI): domain Eukaryota; kingdom Metazoa; phylum Mollusca; class Gastropoda; family Lottiidae; genus Lottia; species Lottia gigantea. The sequence continues at coordinate 1,071,239 of NW_008709421.1, forward strand.
CGATATGAGTGTATTGCTGCAACATTTGGAAGTTTAAAAAGGGTTTAGCGATATTTTTTACAAGTATTCATACATTACACATTAACTTTCACTGTAGTAATGTCAAACATTGTAAAAAAGGATTGCTATTGTGATAGATAAGAATAGAATTGTATATTACAAATAATCGTATGCATGCCTGATTATAGAAAATGACATCAATAATTATGTTGTTAGCATGTTTTTAGCTAATATAGACCAAACTGCAGAACTATTTCCAATTTCCGATTTATAATAAGAGAGAAAACAATATGGTAGGAATTCGTCTGATATTCTTCTATATCGTTGGAGAAAATTTTGGCCAAACGGACTGATATGTATGTTATCGTGGTCTTGTGATAGGTTTGTTACGAATTTTCTTGTGGGAGCTGCGTCATTTCTGATTAACTCTTTTTGGAATCGCAGGAACCACAGGCATCGGACAACGGATTGGAATGTCCCATATAGAAGCCGAAGGTGTCTCTGATACACATAAATAGGCTACAAGACCTCTTTACAACAATCTGTAGAGGTTGACTGGTACATCATTGAGGTATAAAGATCGTAAATAACCATTTTTCATTTACCTTGAAGAAATACTACCTGTAGAATGGACATAAAAGTTAAAGTCTCAAACTTGGTCAATAAGAGTATATATTCATCAGTTGGACTTTCTAGATGCCATGACTAAAGAATAGAATCTTTATAATAGACAATGTATTACTTAGTTAGTTTTGTGGATTTATTGGATCATAGAGGGCACGGACATGGCTGTTTGACTAATTACTAATTGTTTTTTACTTTGACTAATGGAATGTTTTGAAAGTGATCTAAAATATAGAATGCTTATAACAAGAACATAAAATGGTGGAAAAAAAGGAACAACACAGCTGGTTTAACAGCATCGTGTTCAAAACCACACACCCATTCGTCATACTTCTTCGAGACCGTTGTAATAAAAGTGGGAAAAACTACATATTCATAGCTAAATATTGTCGAATCAAAATTAACCCTGCTGTCTTGGTAGTAACATTTCAGCCAATCAAAACAAATCATTCGTTATGACGTTTTGTTTGCGAATTCATACGATATTATTGATCTATTTTCGGTAAATAATTTAAGCAGAGAAAAGCAAACTCTACTTTGGAATATTTACTTGAAAAAACTGTGCTCTTATCTCTTCAAACATGACCTCATTTACGTTCTACCTATCTGGTTAGTCTGATTTAAATAGCACCAGTCTCAAAATGAAGTGTAGTGGGCTTAGTTTAATACGGGTTAATAAGACTATGTCAAACCCGTAATCGGGATACGATGGTTTAACAACAACAGATATCAGCTATTGCCCACGTAAAAAACAACACAATAAAAAATATCTGACGGAATCATGGTTCAACTTAGATATCAGAATGTTTCCAGACAGTTTTCAGAATAATTTATCCTCATGGATTATAACTAGGTCAGTTTCAAACATTCAATAAAGTCTTTCAGAATTCCTTCGGCAATTTCATTTAGACTGCAATTATTTAATATAAAGTGTTATAATGACGTTACTTGTGACTTGCCTATATGATTACAACATAGACATCTACAATGACCCCAGAGAAAAATCAAGAAGAAAAAATTATAGCTTTACATAAAATACTAGCTCCTAATTTAAACTTGTTCTTATTTTATTTTTGTCCTTCGGTTTTCTCCTAAATTTCTAAATTCATATTGGAGTTCAAAACTTTCGTGTTCAACAGACTAGCAATATATCGTTTCATTTCTTCAGCTGTGAGTCGCCATTGACTTTAAAGGTTATAATATCACATTGCTATTGTATCATTGTATTCGCGATTAGTGACGTCATCAAATACATAGTTTGGAATTGGAATTGTGGAATTGCAGGAACCACGGAGGTCTGATTGAAAATTGGAATGGTGCAAATGGATGCTATCAATTTCCCTGATACACATAAAAACTTTAACAAACCTCTTTACAATGCCTTTAAAGCAATTGCTGTCGTGGTAATTTGTAAAGTATATTGTATATTTCAGTCTTTTGAAAATATTGCGATGATAGTTCTTCTCCATTCTATTGAAATCTTTTCATTTGTGACTTTTCTGTGGCTAAGGATTTACGAGCGTATGTGTCTATACGATAATGGTATATAGGTCTTAACTGAGACTTTCAACCGGTCAAATGTCAGATCATGGCATTTGAATGAAAGAATGTCTGAAATCACTGGGGACATGCGTTGTTTAAGTATAAGATGAAGTCAAGCATGCGAAAAAATCATTCCTTTTATTGTTGTTTGGTTGTAAAAATTACACATTAATGAATTGAACAATAGAAAATTCGTCATTGCATTTTACAATGGATGTTTTCATACAAAATATTCATCACATTGTTCGCTGGTTGTTAATCTGCTAGACCAATTTCAATGTTACACTAGATACAAAAATATAGATTAGCAAAAAACGAATTTGATTTTGCTGTACCTTATTCATCTGCAAAGCTATGCATTGTACAATGAGGGACATACTTTTTTCAGATTAGCCCACAAAACGTCATCTACAGACACCTCTGTGCTAACTTGAACTTATTAAAGGAATACTACCTCTTAGAATGGACATATACTTGGTCAATAAGAGTATATCTTCATCAGTTAGACTTACCAGATACCTTGACTAAAGAATAAAATCTCTATATAAGACGATATATCCATTAAACTATATCTATTAAACTAAATAATTATTGAAAAACGCTTCTAAGCATGTTTCGAAATTTATTATTTAGTTTCATGGATTAATTGGCTTATAGTTGGATTCTGTCGTATAGTTTTGACACCAGGTAAGTCTACTGGCTCATTTTGGCCAACTTTAAGAATATCAGTTTTCTTTGGTCCTCCTAAGAGGTAGTATATTTTTAAAATGAAGACCTATAATATTTTGCCTTATGTTCAAGTACAAATACTATTATATAAACATAACTGAACTCTAATAAATACCATGAGATTTTATTTAACAGGGAGTCGAGGGAACGGCGATGAGAGATAATGTTTTCTTTACAAGTTGGATCTTTAATTATTTATAAGTTTAAAGCAAATATAAATACCGATTATTGAATGGTTACACTAACACATATCGACTTTAAGACATAATAGATAGACATCGGCTGTTGTTTTTATATAAGCCTACATGTTGATGATGTTCCAGTATACTTTAAAGGTGACTGTCATCCTTAATTGATCTAATGTAAGTTATAAAATTACCAATTTACGGAATATACCTACCATCTACATTCTTAGCAATGTGTAAAAATATGCACCATACTGAGAAGATTCTTAATTCTGTTTAATATTTTAAATACGGGCATCTCATCTCAATTTTCCAGATTTTATCGGGAACGTCCATTGTACAACTCAAAAAAAAAAGCTGTTGGTGTAATCGTACTTAATCGTAATTAGCAGGTGATGGTCTAATTACTAAACCTATATGAAAGCAATTTTTTCACATAATTATCTAAGTACATTGAAATCTGAAGATAATACTGAGCAACAAAAACAAAAAGCAGGTGTTTAGCTCAAACTCCCTCACGAACGCATCTTAATTAATAACATGATGATCGTGTCTAATAATACTCCTTGGGCTTAAAAGGCACCCAGATTACCAGTTTGCCCTTAGTTTTCTAAAGCTGACATATAATCAGAGGGTACAATGCCATGACTGACATATAATCAGAGGGAACAATGCCATGGCTGACATATAATCAGAGGGAACAATGTCATGACTGACATATAATCAGAGAGAACAATGCCATGACTGACATATAATCAGAGGGAATAATGTAATGACTGACATATAATTAGAGAGAATAATGCCATGACTGACATAAAATCAGAGGGAACAATGCCATGACTGACATATAATCAGAGGGAACGATGCCATGACTGAGGGAATAAAGTAATGACTGACATATAATTAGAGAGAATAATGCCATGACTGACATAAAATCAGAGGGAACAATGCCATGACTGACATATAATCAGAGGGAACGATGCCATGACTGACATATAATCAGAGGGAAAAATGCCATGAGTGACATATAATCAGAGGGAATAATGTCATGACTGGCATATAATCAGAGGGAACAATACCATGCCTGACATATAATCAGAGGGAGACATATAATCAGAGGGAAAAATGGCATGACTGATATATAATCAGAGGGAACAATGTCATGGCTGACATATAATCAGAGGGAACATTGCCATAGCTGACATATAATCAGAGGGAACAAAGTCATGACTGACATATAATCAGAGAGAACAATGTCATGACTGACATAATAATCAGAGGGAACAATGCCATGACTGACATATAATCAGAGGGAACAATGCCATGACTGACATATAATCAGAGGGAACAATAACCATGACTGACATATAATCAGAGGGAACAATGACATGACTGACATATAATCAGAGGGAACAATGCCATGACTGACATATAATCAGAGGGTACAAACTATCAGACGTATTCTTTGTCAACGACCAAGTATCATGTTTACGTCAACTGCAGTGTCGGGAGAACGGCACAGTGTCACAAACTCTAAGGATTATTGTACAATAGCCAGGTTACGAAATGCCAAGATCGCCACTAGCGGTATGGTTCTGGAGGACAACAGAATTAAAGGAGCACCTTCACTATCCGTGTGACCAATCATACCTTAGTTTCAGAAACAGAATTTGCTTTAGCTTTGAGCCTTCAAATCCACGTGTATCCATAATTATTCACAGTTGAAAGTTAAAAATTTGACTTGAATTTTAGTGAGACTATGCCATATATAGAAAACACATATATAGGAATAGACAGTGAAATTTCTAGTTTGAGGTATATTTGAAGGGATTATGCGATTTTCGTGCTTTTTAGTACTTCTTAAGACTATTAAAGCACAATAAAGACCCAAATCAATCCCCGAAAATGCCGACTGTTCCCCTTTAAGTTGAAAATCAGTGTTACTAAATCTTTTACATAGATTCTTTTCTTTTTGAAAACATCGAAGTAACATTGGTCATTTCAGCCCGTAACCACTAACACAAACAGATTTATTGGTAGGAAAATCAAATATTTATACGACAGAATCCCTTTAATTCACGAGCTTTTTGTTCTGTTTGTTGTTAAGACTTTAAGTTCGGGTATATCGATGCACACAAAATTCTTTTTAAAATCACAAACTCTTTCTAAAGCGGTTTATATTTGTCTGTTACATCTCGATTTTCGATATCTTTTGATAGGATTTGTCAATGTTCATGATGTAGAGAATATTTCTCACCTACATTCTTCAAATTAAAGGGATATAGTCGCTTAAATTAATACTATAATAATTTTGCTTTTTTATCCTTGTGTTTAACTTTCCGGAACAAAAATGCGAAAATGACTTTCCAGACGAGGTGGCGGATTTGTTTAAATTAACAAAAGAACATCACCAACATGAAAACAGTGCGCTTTAATGAACAAGAGAAAACTTGCGATCGTATACTTTCTGATATTCTGAATTTCGAAAATGCAATGAACTTTTCTGCACTATGTGGGCTAATGTAGACGGCAACGCCATGTGGGGTGCAATGAGGGAAATTTTGCCAGGACAGCGACATTAGCCTGCTCTTTTTTCGATTTCCAACTGTCGAGGGATCGTTAACGTTCACAGCCTGTAGCACACATGGCCTCGGTTTATTGTCCCATCCGAACGACTAGACACTTTTTCCATGTTAGCCTATGAATTTCGTTGTGTGCCTCTAGGTCATATTTTATTATTTAACCTTTTTCTTTAAAACCATTTTTTTTTTTAAAAAAACGGTCGCCTTTTGACATGTTTTGTATAAAATTGTTCCGGAAATTTTCTCTGTTTTGTCCCATAAATATTTGTATTAGACAAAGTATTAATTTCCGAAATTGTGAATTTTGGTGATCGTAAACTTTTTGGATCAGCAAGGTTTGCACATACATTTTTCGAATGGTTGTTACTTTTCTTTATGTTCTGTCCTAAATTTCACAAATATGTCACTACTCCCATAAATATATTTTTTGATTTACATTGCCTAATCTAATTGCATACGCCATTAGCATAGACCAAATATTATGGAAAACTGTAAACAGTTGGGAATTACTAAAAACTATATTAGTCTATTGCAATCGTTATCATTACAATTATAAATCATTTATACGTGTTGATATCCCGGTCGATGTGGTAAACTTCAATAAGTCAACTTTCTATCAGACCAGATTATCCGAGAAAGATCAATGCTAAGAGGTTTGTCCAGGATCAGTTGCCGGACAGGATCATTGAGAACCTAATTTTCTTTTTTCCCTAACAGAGATAATTTGTATTATAGTGACAGTACTGCTCCGTAATCTGAAAAATTCTGAAATACGCGAGATGGTTGGCCCTATTCTAATTCAGAACCATTATGAATTCAACATTATATAATATGATTCCTTTTCCCCTAATACTAACGATATTAACCACCACAATGATTCATTTTCCCTCTTTATACGGTGGAAGGTAATAGATATTTTTGATAAATACATGTTACACATCTATTTGTCACACACCATCCTGAATGATACACATTAATTCTGTTAAGGAAACGAAAAAAAAAGTCCTTACCTTAATATTTTTAATGATTGTCGAGGGAGATTCTAATTAGCTGATTGTTTCCGAAATTTTGTAATACCTTCGTTTCAAATGATCAAACTTTTTAGTTGCTGGGACTTGAGTAAAGTTCCGAAAGAGTTTTCAAAGACTTTGTCTCAGAAGGCGGTACCAGAGAATTCAGCGCGTGCTGTCAGAAACTAAGAGAGGCGGTCAATATGTCTACAATACGTCCGTTATGCGCGTTATGTGACGTCATGGATACTTGAAGGGTTTTATTAAATCAAGTCTAATACAAGAAGTAAAATGAAATTGACATACGTTACTAAAATGGCCGTCGCATTATTAAATTAAGAAAATATTTTGTTAATGGTATAGATTACTAGAGAGACAAGGGTTCTCTATACCTGTGTTCAGACTCCATAATGATTCGATGAGGGGTGCCTTCTAATAACCCAATAATTGCATTATCTACTAGGTAGCGTGCTGTGTTAGTGAAATTGGTTTGAGGGAGGGCATAATAATAGAATGTCCATCAAACTTAACGAGTAATGTCCACTTTTCAATCAAGTGTCGTCGTTTTTATCATACTAATAAAACAAAACAAAATAACGGTAAGCCAATCAGGAAAATCTATGAAGACATATAAACATCTAAAAAGGGACATTTTGAAAAATACGACAAACTTTTCAAGATGTACTTGATAAAACCGTTAAAGACTGTTAGATAACAATTTCTTCTTTTATTTCTTTTCCCGTATTCGTCAATAAAATTTGATTATGATTAATTTTTCAAGATAAGATACTGCCACGCATAGTTCTATTTTAGTGTTGCTATCTAGTTTAGAAATGGCGGATGTTTTCAAATATGTTTCCATTTCCTTACAAGAGAAAATATAGATAGATAAATATACATATATATATATATAACTCGCAGAATTAATGATATTATTTCAATAATCTGATACCAAAACATATTGACTCCTTTAATCGCAGTATTAGGCGCTTTTCTTCTTGATTATATTGGTTTTGAGCCAATGCTATGAAAAAGTAAAGAGGCTTACCAACCTATACCTTCTTTTCTTTCATACTGTAATATTCGTCGTAAATTAGTTAAGAAAAGATAATGTTTTTTCAAACAGTGTCAATCATTAGGGCTTGATCCATTTGAGCAGTTTCAGCCATGGCGATAAACGATGGAAACTGGTGAGCTTTGGAAGCTGTCACCAATGTTTTCCATATTGGTGAGACATTTTGTTACACAAGGAATTATGGGGGAAAATGTTTCCATTTTCACATCTCTGTCGTCATTAGACAGCAGTGCTTCAATACAAAAAAATATCACGGTTCGTGGGAAGATTTTTAAAATGTGCTAGTATATTTTCTATGTCGATACCTAACGTTGTGTTGATAACCGGAAGTGTTTTCTAGGATGTCCTCAGCAACCTTCTGCAATAAAAACTGCTAGTTCAAATACATGATGAATTCTATATATAGTTATATTAATTAGTACGCCCGGTTAATATGTGGGTCGTGGATGTTCTCTTTTTGTGTTTGACAGACTGTCCTCTTTTAGCTTGAATTTTTTTCTATATTCTATTTTTTTTTTAATTAAACCTTTTGTTTTCGAACAATTATCATTGTGACAAAGAAAGCGTAGCAATTCATGTCGCTTCTTTTCATTATTCATCCTTGGATGTCTGGTGGGTTGTTTTTTAAAGCTAACATTACTTTTCAACTATTCACAAAAGTCATTGATTTCGACGACGGAGTATTCAGGAATCATGGAAGAGATGTTCCCAAGGGTGATGTAAAAACGACGTGTAAACAACATAATTCCGAAAAATTCCAAAACCGAATTTAAACAATTCGATCTTATAATTGTCATCCAAATGGAGAATATGCATCGATTTATGGTACTATTATGAAGTTTAGTTGTCATTGACACTTTTGGGGGAGTAAACAACAACATTTTGCAAAAATAGTGAAAGTTGAGAGAGTCGATTTTGGAAAGACAGTATCAATAACCGAATTTGTTATAAACACATTGAGAACGTAAAATTACAAACAAAAATCTTTTCCTGATTTTGTACACTCCAAATTTCAATTGGTTTTCAAATAATTGCTGCTACGAAGACTTATTGACCGGAGAAGCTGATAATTATTGCCCAACATAGCAGAAATTTTTGACATTTTTGATGTCTTGCACCTACTGGTACAGGTCTACTCATCTAACATAATATAATGAAAAAGAAACAGACTGTCGCTTTAAACAAGATATTACGTATCCTGTTAATATACAGTTATTATAAAGAATGAAATGTTGTTTTTATAGATGTTCTATTGTTCTGGGTTCTTTATATTTTATTATAATTATTTAAGTGTCTACAGGGTCTAACATCCCGTGTCTTATTGTTATCATGAATAGTAAAGATGCCATTAATGTTTCCTTTTGTTGAACATATTTAAAGGGTTTTCTTCACAGAAAATGGCATAAAAAGCGAAAATTCTGTTAATATCATCGTAGGTAACTGAAAAATTATACCGAATCATACAAAAGCAAGGGTAGGGTTACTAGTCTTCAGAATATGACCCTGTAACTAATGACAAATAGCAAATTCCTTTTGCTAAATATAGGCCTACATAATACAATCTATAAGACTAAGAAACATACAAAGAACATTCTGATTGAATTCTATGGAATCATCTCCAATAACAAGAGCCATTTGCAGACACCACATATTTTTCTTCGAAAAACCATTTGGCTAGAATCTATTTTGATGTCGGTAACAAAAGCCAACAACCCAAGGACACGAAACTATCGTAGCAGATAACGGCTTATGGTAGTTTTCTGTGGTCAAAATCCCCAGCAACCAAACTAACTACAACAGCTAAATATGGTATTTCATAGATGAAAGATTCTCATAATATATACCGGATCGAAAGTATCTAATTTAGAATTAAATAGGTGATTTCAATACCACCTTTAAAAAATGAAAAATACGGTAGTTTGTTTAGGACAAATTATGATTTAATTCTACTTATTTTTCATTTTTGCTGAATTTAAAAAACAAGTAGAATTAAAAGATAATTCAGCAAAAAAAAAAATAGAAAATAGAAAACAAATATGATAAATATGTAGAATTAGCTCATGATTGAGGAAACAAAAAAAGGAAATAGTAAACAAAGATGCTTATTCATCAGCAAAAATGAAAAATATGCATAAACCACCGTAGAAAACGGAATATCTACATGTTTTTGTATTCATATTTAAAAGTACTTGATGAGATGTCGCTGCAATTTTTCTAAATTGGAAAGATTTAGTCCATTGTATGAAATCAATGATCAACACTATAGGTATCCAATTTATGTGTAATTTTTAGCTGTGGTCTGAATGGCTAGTGCGGTTAAGTTATCTATAATATTTTTTTGTTAGGGATGCATGAAAGCAAAAAACACGAAAGAAACTGTTCATGAAGACTTAATTTTTCAACGATGAAAGAATGAAAATTAGAATTTATCTGTTATTTATATCTGTAGAGTTGGAATGAAGCTCTTGGAAATTTTATTATGAACCAAATGTTCACTGCAAGGAGAACCAGCCAAAGAAGCCAAAGTCAGAATTTTTTTTACCGAAACGTTGGTGAAATGGTGATCCACACAAGAACAAATTTTGTAATGTGGTTTGAAAGAAAATCCCACCCAACTTAGTGCTTAGGCTGAATTCAAATTTTGGCTACTCTGTGGTGTTGTCATAGTCGCAAGCCTCTCATAGAGCGTCTTAGAAGGTTCTTTCAAGATAAAAAGGAATTGATTTTGTGCATTGTGGTAAATTTTTTGCAGAAAAAGGGAGACATTTAGGTTTGTTGAAAATAAAGTGGGGGTACCACACATCCCAATTCAGGCTGTAGTCACGTGTTTCGAAAACGCAAATGTTTTATGGGCAGTCAGGTTTTTCTAAATCTGTCAGTCGAAGTGATTCAATTGAATTCCTCGTTTTTCTTCCAATCTTTACGGTGGTTCGTTTTGGACATTTTTTTTTCTTTAAATTTTAATTTTAGTTTCTTAATTATAATTCATATTTTCTTATTATTAAATTTGTTCTTTGAATTATGATTTAAAATTTGTAATAATCATTTGTCTGTCCAATTTTTATATTGATGACGTCACTAACCGCGAAATATGCTTTATCTCTTAAGACTCTTCGACATAAGTTTTCTCGAAACACGTGCAATTTCTAGGAAACCTCTTTACAATCCCTTTCATATTGAATATAATATATGTCCTAAACCAACCACCGTAGATCTGTCTTTAAAACATCAGCGATGTATTATAAGGATGGCTTTGTGCTATATTCTTATTGCATTTTAGAACAATATCTTCAATCTTTAAATTAATCTGCAGGCTTTCACATAAAACAAATGTTGTGAAAAGAACAAGTTAACATAGAACTGAATAATTTGGCTATTGATCGTTAAATTTTTGATGAGGGACTTTATCCCTAAGGACAAACGTATTTCCTTAGTTCCTTGGTTAAACAAAAGAATTCATTGAATAAACGATTATAAAACAGTGGGGGCTGTGGGTCGAAAATATTGTGATATACATATTTAATAACTAATATAATGGTTTTGTCTTATATTAAGATTATATTTTAGTAAAGAAAAATTATAAACCTCTTAAATCATAAAATGCCTTAAAGGGGAAATATTCGTCTATTACTTAATTTATTTAAGTCAACAGATATAACTGACCTGGAACAGTTTAACAGGGGAAGTTTTTGTTGAATAACCGAAACCCCTCCACACATAGAAAATGTTCTTAAATACCTAACCATCTTCCGGCCCTTAATCGGTCCCACCTAATGATTAATAGAAACGCCACTGGAGATATAGATATCTGCTTTAACCCAGCTGATAGACCAAAGCTGGGCATGACGTTCATCCCTCCGTTTTGTTTATTGACGCCACTTCCGTTGATTACCTTAATTCGTTTCAATTGATCTGGCAACTGGCACAGGTGACTAATATTCTATCAAAATGAATGTAAAAGACGCGAACCAGCGACCAATCACTTACAGTTTGTGTAGGCTAAATAATAAACGTAAAATAATCCTTAATGATTACTTAAAAAATATAGGCCTACCTTTAAAATAATCAAACATGATATACATGTATTAATCTATTAAATTGAGCTGAAAGACCCATTAAATAAGAATTTCCATTTCGTTTATGGAAATATAAAATATATAGGATGCTCGTCCGGCGAGGATTATGAAGGCTATGAAGACATATTCAATATGACGGCATCGTTAGCCTTTTATTGTATTTGTTTAAAGGTAATAGCCTACTAAACTTTCTTAATGGGGCAGAATGAACAATTTTTAAGAATAAAAACATTTAAAAACTTTCTTAAATATACTATATATATATATATATATCTGTGTGTATCTTTTCATCAACTCGAATTTGATTTTAAAGGGTTATTTTTTATAAAAGGCAATTGATAAGCACTGGGATAGTGCGACATTTTTTTTTAACTAATCATACCTTCATACTATCAGAATTTTTTAGCCAAGCCAATCAGTAATAGTGTTCACAGCTCATCGTCCAAATTTGAGCCTTCAAATCCATGTGTGTTCATTATCCGCATTTGAATGTAAAAGTGACGACTGGTCATTTTAAAATACTCTGTGATATATAGAAAAGGCATTATATAGAAATAATGAGTAAAATTCCTAGTTTGATTTCGGGGAAGGGAGGGTTTTTGTACATTTCTAGTTCTTCTGAAGACTGTTAACGTATATTTAAGATTAAAATCAACCTCCGAAAATGCCGCATCTGTCACTTTAAAGAATAAAGATACTTCCAGTTCAAACTTTCAGATAGGATAAGGGACACATTTCTAAAAAGGAAATTGGTCGTTCGGTTATCTGGAGAATCTAACTTGCAAAACTAAAAAAAGACTGTCCCTTTAATGCTGATTTTAGCTTTTAATTTCTTGGGAGACAAAAAGTAACATTAGTATATTTAATATACAGATTTCGTGAAGTCAAATATTCAAACCAGTGATATATTACATGTCATAAAGTAATAATACAAAACTATTTTAGATTTTATGTAATCATGTATGGAGTGATGAATTCATGCAAACCCATTGTTTCAGTGGATTTTAAAAAACCACCTTTCCTAGATCAAATCAGTTGATTCTGACGTGAATGGATTACGTGCAAAATAATTTTTGATAAGGCACTTTTTGAGCAATTATACTTTAGTCTCAGAACTGGAATTTTTTTTCGCCCAATCAGTAATTGTGTTCATTGCTCACCGTAGAAATCTGGGCCTTCTAATCCGAATTTTTTCGCGTTTAAAATTTAAAAAGACGAATTTTTTCATAATTATATAGAAAAGACAACAATAGAAATAGGAAAACAAATTCCTAGGATATTTTTTGAAGGGATGATGCGATTTTCGTACATTCTAGTACTTCTGAAGACTATTTACATAGGCCTATATTCAAGACTCAAATCAACCCCCTAAATGGCACACCTGTCTTTGGGAGGTTTGGTCCAGTAATAAGGAGTTTTTTCCCTGTACAATATGGGGGTTTCTTTGGCCAACGAGGACGATTCTTCTTTTACAATTGAAAATTTATGTGTCTAATCGATTCACAAAGGCTTCGTGATTTATGTGTCAACATAGTACTTCACGTACACGTAAGTTGTCACACAAATTTTACGTATTTGATGTTGCACATAAGCCGCCGTAGCTTCTACTTAGTTTACGAAATTTACCCGGTGCTCTTCAGTGTGGAAACGACGAATTCAGCATAACAGCATCCGAGACAGAAAAGAAATCTCAATTTTTCCCCATAAGAGATGTACAATCGAATCTTCCTTTACTCAATGGAAAATTTTCAGACATTGTCAACGCTGAGAGAAAATAAATATCCATTGGTGGAAATGATTATGCCTTTTAAGGTAGCTTCTAAGAAAAATTGCAATGAAACGAAAGTTAAATGCAGGTTATGATTTATGTATAGGTGTGATATACATCATCTCCCCAGATGTTATAGCCCTTGATGCCGTCGACTTGCTGATAAAAAATCCCATCTTTAGCATAAAACCTGGCGCACAGCAACTGTGTAACTGGTGCAAGGGTGCTAGACCTTATTGAAGGTGTTTTAAAGCGTTATTTATGTCATTAAGTATTCTATAGTTGTCAACCTATACCTTTCAATTTCGTCCAGTCTATTTAAAATGTCTAATCTTCCTCCAAATGTTCTTTCTCTTATGTTATTATTATTTAGATGTACAATCTGGGTTATTAAATCGTGCAATAAAGCAGCCTGTAAATGAAAATACGACAAAAATTGTCGAGCTCACAATTAATGAAGGGTGAAGTAAATTAAGGAGTCATCACCATTCTGATATGGATGTGTAAGGAAATAAATATTCAATGTTAGAGTGAAGATGGATAATAAGGCGACTGTGAATATTACAATAATGGGGATAAAATGGTAGGAAATTTTACAGTGTAATCGAATACATGCAGGTTTTTGTCTGAGCAAAATAAACAGATTTTTTGAATATTTCCCGTTATTTTTAAGAGTATCGACTTTGCGTTGATGAGACATAAGCATCAGCACACATTTTTACAGTTGCTCAGCTGGATACTGGCTTAAAACGCTTAAAACTCTTAAAAGAGTTCATGTATGAACCACTCGTAATTAACGAAGACTTTGTCAAAGGATACGAAAAGTTGCGTTACTATTTTCAATTAAATAGATATACAATTCAAAGCTGAACCGTGTCAACAGATTTAAAATCAATTACAGTCAAAACTTCAATGGAAATAGGAAATATTTTTCAGTCTGTCGCATTTTGAAAATAGCATAAAAAGCTCTATCGGTAGGTAAATATTATTTTGTTTGTATATATTATTATTTCTATTTATGTTTGTCTGGATTTTATTGTTGTTTGCTTTCATGTGGTAAGAAAGCATACCCAATAAAGAGACAAATTGCTTGGATTTAAACAAATCTGTGGTTATCAAGTAATAAAGAAATTACAAAGTCTTTATTTCCAATTTTCAATCAGACATCTGTGGTTCCTGCAATTCCACTAAAATTAAATGTTTTATTACATCACCCCGCGACATTTGCTTGTATCACAGACCTTTGCGGGGGTAAAGTCATATAACACTTTATTTTCAGTAGAATTGCTTGAACCACAGAGGCCTGATTAAAACTTGGAATGGCGCAAAATGATGCTATCATTGTCCCCGATACACATACAGAATTTTGAAAACCTCTTTACAATCCCTTTAAGTTCAAGTAGACCTTATGCAATCATGAGACGCAAAAAATTGTTTGTCGAGTTAGTCAATCAACTCAAACCAAGTCAATTCTTTGAGGGATTTTAAAGAGGCTTCATGAATTTTTATATGTATAGGGGACACTTATGACATCAATTTCCACCATGAGACAGTCAATTACACGTCTGTGATCACACGTCTGTGGTTCCTTCCATTCCACTAGACTAGTGTTTGATGACGTCACTAATCATCAGAGCATTATGACATATTGCGCATATTACTTTGTGATTACTGACGCCATAAAACACTTATTATCTTTTTTGACTGGTGCAAATTGATGCTGCCAAAAAAGTAACTTTGAACGTTCGAATTTGTTTGCACCGAAGGACTCAACCAAGGGTGCATACTTAGGCACTTATTATTCAATGTATTCAAAATTTAACTATTTAAATCGAGGACCGAATATTGTAGAGTCAATTTACCTTGTTATTTAGCAGCTATAGTATTTGGATTGCAATATTAAAGAGGCAGTCTAATATTTAAAGTTGGTTGGGAAAGTGTCTCACAGCTTTTGTTTAACCAAAAATATCTTGTTGTTCATTTCTAATTCTAGTACGTCAAAAACATTTAAAAGATTTACGTAAACTTTTCAAAAAACACTTAAGATTTGGTTGGTGATAAAAGAAAACCTTTAGCAAGTAAACGACTAAAATGTAGAGAAATATGTCTGAGTTTTCAACAAAAAATATTGAACTGTTTGTAGGACCAACATAAAAACAAGTTTAAACTAATTAATCAACTCATTTTAAAAATAATTCAGGTTGATCAAGTGGATACATAGAAGTAAATAACATAATTTTTTTGCTAATAGACTAATATATCAAATTTTTTATTCTGAACATGGAATTTAAACTCAAGTAATTTTCAAAAATTCTGAGAACTGATTTGCCAAGGTCAACAAATATTTAAGACTAATCAAAAGCAAAAGCTACATTATAAAGTTTCATACATGTTACTAAGTTTTTGGTCATAGGCAAAAACGTATGCTTAAAATAAAAAGTTTCAAGCTGTGTGAAGCTGATGTAAAGTGTTAACATCCGGTTTAACAGCCATCTAAAAACTGACATACTCTCTTAATATAAAAGAGCTGATTTTTTTGATACACCGTTTTTGTAAGATGTCTTTTTTTTAAAAATGTTAAGGCAAGCAAGAAAGGTCTTAAGTCTTTTATGTATGCTTAAAAGCCATTTGCGTATAAAATTGAACAAATGAAATAAAAGTTTTACATCCCACTCTTCTACAAATAGAACAAGTTACATGTTGATGCCTAAGTTGAATTCTTCTGATTCTTTTTCTATCATTGATTAGACTATACAGACCTCTGACCAAGATCTGTATGCCCACTCCAGAGGAATGGAGAAAAGCCTGAAACAAAGATAACTGATGACAATTGTAACAACAGTCTTTTTTATAATTCAACAATCAAAGATAAATAAATCATTCAATAACTTTTATAAAAGATTTTATTGATTTATTTTAGTTTAATATACATTAATGTGTGTTATTAGTATAAAATTATATTTTTTATAAATTATTTCATACATGATTTCATACATCTTAAGACATAATAGGAGTATGATTGCTTAAAAAACCCTAATCATAAATACAGCTCTATAAATATCGTGCACATTCAAGATGATTTAAAACATGAACAAAAAAAGTATCTATACACTGAAAAAAAGCTTGTGTTGAAACAACACAAGTTAATACACAAGTGGTGTGTCCATATTACACAACACAATCTTAAGCAAATGTATTATTGTACATCCAATTAAATAAAAAAAACTTGAGCAGTCCATTTTTATATTGGGGTAGGATAAACAGTAATTGAAACTATATAAGTTGAATCTATATTATGTTCATTACTACTTAAACTACCTAAAAAAAAGTGGACCACTCCTGATAATGGATGTGCTTGGCTATGCTTAAGAAAGTCAGTTAAAGATGGGTTTCCTTATTTATTAGTGTCAAATTAAACACTATTTGATTGGTTGTTCTAATGAATTATCATGCATTCTTAATCATATCATTATGTTCTTATTGCATATAATTAAGAGTTTTTTTACCAATCATAAATGAAAATAAGGTAACCCATCTTTAAAGGGATTATAAGGAGGTTGTCTCCATTATTTTAAAATGTTTCTAGAACACTGATAGGCATCATTCCAATTTTCAAACAGACGTCTGTGGTTCCTGCAATTCCACTAAAACCAAGTGCTAAATGACATCACTAATCTCAAAGGGCCTTATGTGATAAAGCATATTTTGCAATTAGTGACATCAAACACTTAGTTCTAGAGCAATTGTAGGAACCACAGATATCTGATTGAAAATTAGAATGTTACAAATTGATCCTATCAGTGTCCCTGATACACGTAAAAAAATTAAAAAACCTTTTTACAATCCCTTTAAATGGACTGTTCGTGTTTATGTTTTGAATCAGACCTGATGTGCAAAGATATTTTTGCTTGGCTCACTTACGAATACAAAGGAATAGAAACAACACATTCATGAAACACTTTACATAACCTTCTAGATCCCCTTAAAAACAGAAGATTTCTAGAATTCTTTTCCCAGGTGAATGTAATTAGTAATTTTAGTAATTAATAAAAAATATTTGATTCTTATACCATTTAGTTTAAGCTATATATAACAACTAGGATTATTGCTTCTTCAATAGAGTTTCTATTTTGAGCAACTATGAAATACCATAAGAGTTCAAACTATGATTAGCTGTCCTCTGATCCATATACATAACACATGACTGACTTATTTTACATAATTTATCATGTGTATCAGGGACACTGATAGTATCAATTTGCACCATTCCAATTTTCAATCAGACATCTGTGATTCCTGTAATTCAACAAACACCAAGTACTTGATGACATCGCTATTTGTGAATGGCAGATTTTTCGACATTATTGATGTCATCAAACATTTAGTACTTGTGGAATTGCAGGAACCACAGACGTCTAACTAAAAATTGGAATTGTTGAAAATTGAAGCTATCACCTCTATAAAAACCCTTTACGCTAACCATCTTTCATCAATATTTGATCAAGATAGCTTGCAAGGCAAGATAACATATGCCCACTGGCAGCTGTCAGAAATGATAAAACAGTCTTTAGTGACTGAAGTACGAAGTTTCTCATATTGAAGAAATTTTATTAGTTTGAATTCAATTACATATATATATGCCAGTTATTAAATTTTAATAATTAGTAATTTAATTTTTAGTATTTTTTTTTTAAAATCAATATCAATAACCCAAATACAACAAATAATTAAATCACATAGCTCTAATCAAGGGCAAAAAATTTTGACACGTCAAGGGCAATAACCGTTCATCGAAAAATCATCAAATTCTATCCTGATCTCATCAATATAAATGATCACACCAAATTTCATTAAAATCAGTTGAAAACTGTAGTCTCTATTGTGTTCACAAACAAATTTTGACGCGTTTTTCCTAAGTCAAGGGAAATAACTACAAGAAATGTTCATTAAAAAATCGTCAAATTTGAACTTGACCCAGATCTCATGAATATAAATCATCACACCAAATTTCATTCAAATCATATGAAAACTGTATCTCTATTGTGTTCACAAACAAATGCGTTTTTCCTAAGTCAAGGGCAATAACTCAAAAACCGTTCATCAAAAATACGTCAAATGAGAACTTGTTCAAGTCCAATGATCATAACAAGTTTCATCAGAATCGGTTGAAAACTGTAGCGTCTATTGTGCTCATGAAAAAATTTTGACGCGTTTTAACAAAGTCAAGGGCAATAACTAAAAAAACGTTCATCGAAAATGCATCAAGTTAAAACTTGACCGAGATCTTATCAATTCCAATGATCACACCAAGTTTCATCAGAATGGGTTGAAAACTGTAGCTTCAATAGAGCTCACAAACACATTTTGACGCCTTTTAACAAAGTCAAGGGCAATATCTCAAAAACCGTTCATTGAAAATACGTCAAATTCGAACTTGACCGAGATATTATCAATCTAAAGTATCACACCAAGTTTTATCAAAATCAGATGAAAACTGTAGTCTCTATAGTGCTCAGAAGAAATGTTGATGGACTGAACGACGGATAGGGGCGACGACAATATACGACCACATATTCATGTGGGCGTATAAAAACCACAATTTCTGAAGTGCAATAAATCTTAATATATCATGAAAGTCCTACTCATATGTGATCTTATGATATACCTAGTGCATCAAAATCCGTTATAAACTTATCAACGTATAACATAAGTTTAGTATATTTATATAACTAATGCTGCCAATTTTATTGTTATTTATAAGCAAGTAAACTAACTCGTAAGTACTTTTATCTGTGTCAAAAATAACACAAACATACTTAAAATTTATGGTCAAAAAATTGTAATTCACTTTTTACAATAAAGGAAAATACTAATAATTTTATTGATACAAGTAAAATTCAACCAACAAGTATGTCTTTTTTGTGAAATAATACTATTATCATTTTTCAAACATTTGTCATTTCATATATAATTTTAATACAAGCATTTAACATCACCTACATTGAGAATAGCAAAAGTAGCAAAACATTCTAGCAAATACACAGTTTATGACAATTCAAATACACCTACAAACATACAAGATAAACAGAAAACTTCTAGCACTTTCCAACAGAAAGCAAACACCTAAAGAGCACATCATGAAAAGAAAAATGAAAAATTTTTGTCAAGAATTTTGGAAAGGGTAATTGTACATATAAACAAAATTACATTTAAATACTATAAATTAAGAACATAAAATATATTAATAACATAAAAAAACATAATTGTGTAATGTATTTTATTCATTTCAACAACATACTCATTTCAACTACACAAACATCAATAAGCACTCTATTTTAATATTGATACAGAAATTCAAGTTGATTAAGCAATTAACCATAATGAGCACAAGAATATCTGAAAACGTTTTACTTCACTGGAACCAAGCAAAGCATTGCATGTTAGACAGTAATGGTATGTTATTCCACTGAGATATATGCAAAATATAAAGAACTTAGCTAACGTTCAAATGCAATGTTGCAAGATTAGCCCAAAATTAATAAATAATTAATATCAAAACTTTAAAAAAAATATTGCAAACAAATCTACACCAAAGCCATAATTTCATTTTTTTTTTATGTTATTTTACTAACAGAATTTATTGATTTTCTTGATATATATTATACCTTATGAACTCTTCAGTCTTCATGATAAGCGCACTCTTAAGATTTTAAGTTATTTTTTCATTGAATTGCAGGGAAACGGGACAGTTTGTCTGATTCTGAGAAGTGATACAGTTTGATGTAATTAAACTCAATCAGCAGGTTAATCATATATTTAGACAACTCTATCACTTTTTCACAAATGAAATTGCTTAAGATATAACCAATGTCTATGAGCAAAAATTCTAGGCAGATTTGGTTGCAACATTTCTTGAATCAAGGCAAGGCACTGGTACAATGACGAACATAAAATCATAAATCTAAAACTTATCTAAAATTAGCAATGATTTGACAAGCTTACAGCATGTCCACAGAAGTATACATCCATACCAGAGGTTCTTTCTATTACCCCTTTCAGGATCCTGATCCCTATAAATCCTTAATATAAATCCTTACTATAAATCCTTACCATAAAGTCTTACTATAAATCCCTACCATAAATTCTTACCATAAATCCTTAATTTTCTCTTTTTAATGTCAGAGAATATAGTATGACTGAATAAAACAGCTGAAATAATGATTGTCTACAAACAATACCCCCCTAAAATTTCAAAATTTCTCCCAAATTGAAAACCCCTCAATTTAACCAAAAATTTAGATGGCAAATTTCAATGCAATTTAATAATATTTACACTAGCAAGTAATTCTAATTTAAGCCCATATGCAGGTTTCCAGATACTTGACAAAAAGCAGTAACTTAAGGACGATTCATGTAATTTCCTTCTATTGATGAATGATAAAGAGTTAGCTTAAGTATGAGTTGTGTCCCCTTTTCCCCAAATGTATAAGCACTATGAGTTATAAGCACTAACAACAATAATACACAGGTTTAGTATCACAGAGCAATGATATGTTTAAGGCCTTACAAAATGACATTTTCTACTTTACTGAACAGCCTACACTAAGTATGGACCAGTCCAAACTCTACTACTATTCTAGTTATTACCATTACATTTTAACAAGATTCATTATCATATATATACAACAGCCATTTTACAGCAGAATTCTCATCAGCTAGCTGATTCTAGAATTTACAATAAACTGGCTCAAATGTGTTCAAACCTCACAAATAGACATTTGTATTTTCAGTCATACAAGACTGGTTAAAGTGGTTCTTATTATAACAACACAGTTAAAATGGACATAATTGAACGCATAAGAAAATTGGTAAAAAAAGTTGTTTCGCACGAAGGGGGGATGTGATTACATATAAAAACATAACATAAAACAATACAACAATTGTACAAAATATAAGATCATGATTATATTCAACTAAAAACATACAAAAGAACTTCATTAGTTTATCTGTTAAATTGTCTTCTTTGAGCAAGGTTATTTTCAAAGTGATAAAATTGCCTTGTTCTCTACTATTTTACCTTTGAAAATATTTATCAATACATTAGTTGTACTAAAAAACAGATACATGTGCAAATATTCCAGTAAAAAAAGCATTCCAAAAGCAAACAATATTCAAAGTAAAATCCAGTAGATAAAAACTGCCATTTCTTATATCTAAAAAGATTTGTAATGGTGGTTGGGGTATCTAGAAACTGTCTATGCCGTCTGCTGAACTGTAAATGGGGTAACTTGAAACATGAAACATCTATTACACACTCTTACTGGTTTTATGTGACCAAAATGAGGTAAAGGCACAGAATTGGTAGAACATCTTCCACAAAATATCTGAAATGTAAAAAAAAAAAATAAGTCTCTGATGGTAAGATGTGTTAAAAGCACAATGTACTACAGCATAATCAATTCATAAAAAAATTTGCACCAAGCAACCTGAGAATAGCAATGACATCTATTCTTGTTGATACAAAAATTCATTAATGTTCATCTCCTTGAGGCTGAAAAACAAGCTCCAAAAACTTAATTACATTTCTATGACAAAAAGCATAGAAATTTGCCAATAAAATTTTTACTTCAAACTAAGGGAAGCAACTCTTTATTTACCTTTCCACAATTGCGACAATGATGTCTTCTTCTAACAAATGTAAATGGTATTTTACAGGCCATACAATGGAAACTTAGATCATCAGGCATCCATTTAGGTGGTTCTGTTAATTAAAAAATATTAATAATAATAATTTGGTTGCACACCACAGTTAAATAGTGTTGAAATCATAAGAAATTAGGGTAAATAGAAATATTAAGTCTGAGCATTAATCTGTCCCAGAGGTCCCTTACGAACAAGATTGACCGAACCAAAGTCTCAGATTTTTTGCAAAGAGGCCTAGATTTAAAACAGCATGTGTGAAGGGAACAATTCTGATCATTCCTCCTAAAAGGCAACAATCAGCATTTTCAGGAGTTGATTTGGATTAGTTTTCAGAATTATGCTGAAACTATAGGAAAATCACATAATTCCTTTTTCTCAAAGAGATTGAAGAATACAAACCTTGAAGTCTTCGTCTGCGTCTACGCAGTTCTCTTCGAACGCTACTAGCAGTGCGTCTATTGATACTTGTCTCTGATTGGCTAGTACTAGTACCAGGATGTAATATAACGTCAGATTTACTTGGACTGGTATCAAAACTCATTAAAGGTTCTGAACAATTCATATCAAATACAGCTCTTAATATATTCCTTAAATCACTGGCAAAATTAGTTTGAAGTTGATCAGCTACACCTGAAAAAAGACAAAATCATTTTCAAAAATTTTATTAGAAAAACTTTCCTGTGCCTCGACACATCTGAAGTTAATGTTGAAATGTTGAGATATTTTGATATTCTCATATCAATAAACTTAAGACTCTTTTAAAACATTACTGGAGAAGAAATGCTATGCATTGTGCAATGAGAGGTATTTTTGCTTAAGCAAGGCATCAGCCTTCTTTCTTTTATTTATCACATGAAATCTTTAGCATGCAAATCATATAGTGCACAACATTTCGAATATGATCAAATTATTCAGAGGTCAAGAAAACTGGTAATATATAACAGTAAAAAAAAAAAACAAAAAGCTAGGATTATATCCACAAGATTTTAGACAAGTTTGAATTTGGGTATGATTCAACAGATATTGATAGAGTTTCAACCCTTGTCTATCATACCTGAGATACAGACAAACAATCTGTGTATCATATCACTACTGCTACGGAATCGTGATCTAGCTTCATTTCGTGATGCTGATTCAGCAGCTTGAACAGCTAGAGCAATTTCTTCATCATCATTACATTCTGATGTATAGGAACTGGTATCACTACTTCCACAACTAAAAAAAGTCATAAACAAATAGCATTTTGTTATAAGAAAATAGATAATCTTTACTTATTCATACAACTTACTTAATTTCGGTAGTCAGAAAGCAAATCAAACTGTTTTGATTAACTAGACTGTCAATAGTTGTGGGTTAAAGCATTCTGAAAATTGATAATAGTTATTATCAAAACAACTTCAAGATACCTTTAGTTGCCAACCATCCCTAATGAACACCAAATTATAGACAGCTCAAATCTGTAGTAGCAAAGATAAGCCATTTACCTTTCATTATCACAATCAAATTCATGGTTCGAGGCACGACATCTGCAAGTTGAGCAATTAGAACCCCAACTCTCAGCATAACGTAATCGATGTAGTCTAAGTTTCGGTACTTGTAAACAACTGTGACAGGCAGGCTCTGATGAATCAGTCTTTGTTCTTTCAAATGGAGCGGACTCTACTTGTGATTTACATTTACAGTGAGAGCGAGATCTTGATGAACGTCCAGATACTACAATGGGTTCTTTTGGTCTAGGAATATCAGTTTTCTCATTCAAATTGTGATCATCAGTGCAAGGAGGTTTTTGATTATCTGAGCATTGTGAAAGATTGTCATGGACTGTCATTGGGTCATAGACGTCTTCCTCAGTTTCCACCATGGAAGACAAATTGTCCGATTGTGAGCAAATATCACAAGATTGATGTTTACATGTCACACATTGTTCATTACTCTGACAAATTGAGCAAACAGATCGGTAAGCTTCATCAAGAAAGTCACCACACAACCTTCCTGTCTCTTCAGTAACCAGTTCATTAAAAACTTCAACAGAAACTATATCACAGTCTTTAGCAGTAACCTCCCTTTCTGCAGGTAAATTAAATGGGGTCATCTCCCCTTCACTCAAGGGAGATAATTCAGCAGTGTTTAAAGTATTGTGAGAATCACTTGATGAGACAGTGTATAAGCTATCAGAATTGCTAATGTTCTCACTATGTAAGCCACTATCATTGCTATCACATTTTTTCATGGTGCCACAATTGTCTGTTTGGTTTTCTAAACTTGTTGGCCGTTCACTGTGGTCGGGAGTGAGTTCATTATGAACTGTAGCTGCCTCACTGTTACCTGGATTCCTATCACTTGGTGTAAAAACATTCTCTAAAGCATCATGAAAACTTATTTCTGAAGATTCTACAGAACTTTCATCATCTGGCTTGAAATCTGTTTGACATGAACTACCTATAGTTTCATTTGTAAAATATGGTTCATCAGTACTACATAAAGCTCTTTCTAATGTACAAAGCTCATCTTCATTTAAAGTACACAACAACTCCCTGCAAAATATAACAAAAACATTTCAGACTTGTTATAGTGAAGGATAGGGAAATACAGAAAATCTAATGTAAAAACATGTTTTTTATTGAAAAAGCAGCATGAAACCTTTGTCAATGAAATGTGTTAATCCATTTTTTCTGCTATCACAAAAAGGACTCTTTGTTTTTTGACCCAGGACAAAGTGAAACCAATGAATATGCATGAGAACATATCTATTTAACTTGTAGCATATAGAAAACCCTCCTTCAACATCGAAACCAAATGTTGCATAAAAAAATAGTGAACTCTGAAGTTAAGAATGTTATAAAATTCATCTTACCTTATTTTTAATAATAAAGTTATAAATGGACGAAACATTTCAGAAACACCTAATGGACCATTATCTGGATTAACAGGACCTTCAGTATGTACCAATAAACCACTGAAACACATATATAACATGAGATTAAGATAATAGGGTCATTTAGACATTTTTACTTTCAGATATCACTTAACAAGTTTCAAAAATAGATTTTATTGGACTAAATAGATACGAATGGCCCCATTTAGTTGAAGGCTTTCTTACAGCAAAACAGACATTTCTAAAATGAGGGTTAATTTTCCAAATTTAAAGATCTCACTGAACAATAGGGATAAGCTTCTGATAAATTTTGATAGGATATTTTGGGAGACAGGAACTAGCCTTCTGTACACAAAAGAGGGATGCCAGATTGGTGATGAAAAAAAACCAGAGACTCAATAAATTGAATGAAAAAAAAAGTATATGTAAACAGAATTCTAAATGGCAGAGAAGGGAATAGAAGAGAACATTTTGAATGTGACATATCTGGCTCTGTATTGTCATAAATAGAATATAGAGTACCTACCAGACAATAGCTAATCTAGGAATGGTAAACATTAAAGCTGGATCATATTCATTGATCATTTCTTCACTGAGGTGACCTAACTTCACAGCCCTGTAGTGATAAAATACATCAACAAATTCAAAACTGGTTCATCAATCAAACAAACATTCCAATATGGCTTATTAGATCTAACAGATGTTCAAATCAAAAAAATCAGGATGGCATAAACAAAGATGTATTTTGACAAAAAGTAATCGATTCTGGATTATGGGGATACTTACCGTTGAACAGTTTCTGAGAATAAAACAGTTATTTCTTGTACCATATCATATTCTCTCATAGTCTTGACAGGTACCATAGCACTTACATAACTATAATATAAAATAATAATAATCATTTAGTCTTGACAGGTACCATAGCACTTACATAACTATAATATAAAATAATAATAATCATTTAGTCTTGACAGGTACCATAGCACTTACATAACTATAATATAAAATAATAATTATCATTTAGTCTTGACAGGTACCATAGCACTTACATAACTACAATATAAAATAATAATTCTTATTAAGTCTTGACAGGTACCATAGCACTTACATAACTACAATATAAAATAATAATTCTTATTTAGTCTTGACAGGTATTATAGCACTTACATAACTATAATATAAAATAATAATGATCATTTAGTCTTGACAGGCACCATAGCACTTACACAACTATCATATAAAATAATTATTATCATTTAGTCTTGACAGGTACCATAGCATTTACATAACTATAATATAAAATAATAATTATCATTTAGTCTTGACAGGTAGCATAGCACTTACATAACTATAATATAAAATAATAATTATCATTTAGTCTTGACAGGTAGCACAGCACTTACATAACTATAATATAAAATAGTTCTTAATTCATATGCATTAATACTTTATTTTTACTGCCAAATCTCCATTGAAGCTTATTGCCCGGTTATAGGTAGGCCTACATAGCAAGATGTTGAGGTTTATCCTTCTTTCTCAAATAGCAAGTAATTAATCAGTATCATTTTTCAATATTAAGTGATAATGAGGATTATTCTTCAATTAAAAAGAAATTACCTGAGCTCAAATTCAGCGAATAACTTATCAAATATCACTAACGATTCTCGTATCTGAAATAAACGCAAGAAATTTACATTTTACTCAAACACACAAATGATTGAAAAATGTCAGTTTCTCATGATCCATTTTCTAGCATCAATACGATCTGACCATTGACCATTAGAATGAGCCATGCTGCAATGTTCACAATCTGTATCCACTATGATGGATAAGTGTGAATCAACAGATCTTACCCGTCAAATTTCCATGAAAGCAATGGCCTTTGAATAAGATAACTATCTGTAAGTAAATGTAATGCTTACCCTTTCTGTGTACTGGTTGATATTACGTAGACATTGTTCTCTTAATACTGATCTTAAACTATCTAAATTCTTAGTTAATGCTCTAGCTAATGGTCTCATAGTGGCACTCTCTATCTCTCTGTTCATAATACTGGAACCAGCTGCTAAACACTGTTAAATACAGAATAGGACATTTTAACACCCTTTTCTAGAAAGTGACATCAAGTCTATGTTCAATTCATGAATAAAAATTTACAAGCATATGTCACAAATTTGAAGCTGTAAGCTTACCCCTTTTATTGACAATATCATTATATAGCTTTATCAATATATCTGATCCAGAGAATATTAATACCACCTGTCTCTTCTACCAATAAGCTCACATTATAATCAATTTTATACAAACTATATCATAGGAATTTTAATCTTAAAGGTGATATTAGCCATTGATAAACCTTTCTGTACTGGTAGTAGATATTACTCCTTCAACTTATTTAAATTCATTTTTAAATAAAATCTCCATCTATATTATGACCAGGATTTTATGCTATAATTCTGATGCAAGTGACAGAGGTTGCTATCGCAAAAGAAAATTAATTTTCAATCATTGAAAACAGATGCCGCAGGATGCTGATGACCGTATTGGTCATTGCCAGTGACTTTGGCGACATCAAGGGAGGTAATTAGGCTCAATAAAGGCACTATCACGGTAAGATGATTGATTCATTTATTTGGCTCAAACACTGAAGATGTTAGCTGATCCACAACTTGAATTTAAAAATTGACCTGAAATCAGTAAGTATTTGGAAGGTCTAGTCATCCCAACTTGATAATGTAATACACCGTGAAATGTAGATTAATGATATGAAATCAGCTGGTGGTCTGACTCACTATCAGGTTTAACTTGTTATGTTAGACAACCTAAAAAGCTATCTTTAAAAATGTGACATAATAAAACTTCCACTCCTGGACAATAAAACTATGTAGTCTCAAAACTGTCATTTAGAAAAAATTATCAACAACATAAAGCCAAATATGTCTAAAAAGTTTCTCTTTGGAAAAGGCATACGTGCCTCCTACTGTTCGTTGCACCCTAACCTTTATATTACGGAATATCATTTAAAAGATTTCACAATCACAACAAAGTGCAAAGTTTTTAACAACTGTTTTTTTTGGGCTAATTCTTAATCTAATGTAAACTGATGAAACACCTCAACATATTTCTTAACAAAATATCTGCAGCATCTTTTTTTTAAATTTTGGCTTAAAAAGATAAAGTAGTGGTATTGATCCAATTTGAAAATGAAATGTAAACTTTTATATAATATACCTAATACGTATACCGGTAATGTATAATATTTCATATTCGAATAATAATGTAAGGTTCATTTAGTTATTTCACAGCATTTAATTAGTTTACCAGTCTTTTACTTCCTTATTATCAGAATATCCATTAGTTGTCATTGATTCAATTACCAGTATACTGATAGCCTAGTATTAAAGGGAATATAAAGAGGTTCTCTAAATTTTGTATGTGTATCGAGGATACAGATAGCATCAATTTACATCATTCCAATATGCAGTCAGACTTCTGTGGTTCCTGCAATTCCACTAAAACTAAGCGTTTGATGATTAATAGAGACGGACCTTATGTGATACGAGTAAGCATATTGGCAATTAGACATTTATTATCTGAGGAATTGCAGGAGCCACAGAAGTCTGACTGAAAATTGGAATGGTGCAAATTGATGACACATAAAAAATTAAGAAACCCACTTTACAATCCCTTCAACACCTGAAATTTTGACAACATTGCCAGAAAAACAAGATTATAAGTAATTAGAATCTTGTTGATTCATTTTTTATTCTAACATAAAAGTTTTAAATGGTATTTCTAATTCTACTTTTTCAATAATTAAGCAGACATATTTGGAAGCAGCAATCCAACAGCATCACTTATTCATGACTAGGAACTATAGCTAGATTAAAAAGTACAAATCTATATATATATTAATGGCTAGGTAAGTTAAAGTAAATCTCCAGTAAGCTGTCTGTATAAAGCCTATAGCCTCAGAATAACTTCCAATCAGCCCTGTATTAAAGTCAGACACATTTTAACATTATTTTAATTAACATTGCACGATTCATCAAATAAGCTTACAACACAACTAAACACTATGAAGTCCTCGGCTACCTGAATACAGGGTTGATATCTATTTAACATTAATAACAATAACAGGTTAACAGTTGGCAAGAAATTTATCTAAAATATACCAGTATTTCTGACATTATTCCATGTTACTCTACACATAATTCGCAAGTCGAGAGAATTGATGAAGTGATACACTTATCCAAATTTATAAATGTTCATCTAGCAACTTACCTCAGCCCCAAACCACAACTGGCCTGATAAATTCTCTTGTATGACATCATCAGGAAACTTGACTCGAAAGTCTCTACTAGCTCGTTGTAATGGAATAGCATCTTCCATAATCTGCTGAATAATATTGAGAACACGATCTTGACATGTTCTCAACTGGTTTACTAATAGAGAACATCTCTCTGGATCTTTCCTCCCATCAAAACTATCCAATTCAGCTGCTACTAAATTCAAATCTTCATCAGCATAGAAAAATTGTGCCAACAATGACGTATCTGTCCTCTGAAAATAGATAAATATAAGTTTATAATCATTATATACGAAGAAAATAATGTATAAAATCCTAACAAATATAAAATCAGGCCTAAAGCCAGACATGATTGTTCGGAGGGCAAGTTGTATGTTCAGAGGGATCACTAGGTTTGGACTTAAGTTGAAAAAATGAAATTGGTCAGTTGTCACAGAGCAACCCACCCCACTCCCCTCTTTCAAAGCCTGTGGCCTGAAAACATTTGTCTTTTTGGCAAAAAAATCAATTTCTAGGCCTACTCAATTTATGAAATATTTTCAATGGATATTTTTATTTGGTTTCATATGGTGCAATTTTCTGAATGTACTTGTATATATAGCCAATATCAGCCTGTTCAGTTGAGATTGTCAAAGATAATTTTTTTAAGAGCAGTCTTGACCTTTATCCTTTTATTTTCTGACATTGTCTTTAATTTAATTTCTTGATAGCTTTAATTTCTTTTACACATTAAACATGCATTTGAAAAGATAACAAGTAACTAATGTAGACCAAGACAACAGGTTTTGACCAAAGGTACAATAGTAAACAACACATGCCACTATAAAAACAAGATGAACTTCTGATAAGAACACAATGTTTACAAAAATATGTGAGTGGCTAACATACTGTCCTGATATACTTACACAGACAATACCAAACTACTTACTAAATATATGTATGACTAATATCAGTTAATGGGTTAAATATGACCAACTGAAACATTTGTGGTAAATAGCTGCCCAGATCAGTAGAATAAGCTTATAGGTCTCAGTAATCTAGATAAAATTAGACCAAGCTTTCGTTCTGTTTTTTTTTATCAACTTTTAAATACCAGCAAATCAAATTCTTAACGTCTCCAATGCTGGGATGACGCAAAAAAAAAGGTGTGTTCCCAGAAAAATAAGACACTGAGAGGTCTGGAATAAGTTTGGCTGGCGGTGAACTCAAACAGATGAATGTTGATTGTTCAAAAGAGGCCAGTCTTTAGACCCTAACTGAAGTGGCTATAAGCTTATTAAAAATAAAAGTTAATGTAATAAAAAATAGAAGGAATTTTTGTTGTAAATTTAACAAGACTGTTTTTTGGAGTTGCTTTCACAATGAAATTTAGCATCAACTGACTGACTCAGTTAGCTTACATACCTGAATCATTCCACAATCCAAATTACCAGCTAACAGTAATGATATAGAAACAACTTAATTTGAATCAGTAAACACAATGGCTAAGCTTATATTTGTGAATTAAAGTCAAAATATTCACTGATCAACATAGGTACACAACTAATAGATTAATAAGAGATACTATCTTATGTAAACAAATTACTGCCTAATTATTCCACTGATCTCAAATAGCCTTACAGAAAAGTATATTTCATTTTCAAGTAGCTTTAGAGTAGGCCTGAATGTCTTTGTGATAAGAGATTGACATGGCTGCTATATATTTTCAAGTTTACTTAACATGTAATATGAGCAATAATTGATGACTTCATTAATATCATAATCGTGCACCATCACTAAGGTTCGAGTAGGTTCAAGTATAATACATATGTGCACTTTAGATTAAAGAAGGACTGACAGTCACTCTACTCTAGGAAAAAAAATAACCAAGTTTGCGATCCAATTTGGATGTTACGGCGCAGGGAACAAAATAACTTGCGACAATTGATTAGCAGTCTGAAACACTTTTGATAAATTCTTGCTAATTAAGTTATTTTTTGGTTTTTCAGACTGCTTATCAATTGTTGCGAGTTCTTTTGTTCCCTGTTCTACTCTATGCAAAAGAGCAATAATTAAAGGGACACGTTTTCAGCCATTATCAGGGGGTTGATTTGGGTCTTGAAATATATAAGCTTATGTCAATAGTCTTTAGAAGCACAAGAAATTAAGAAAATCACAAAATTTCTTCAAAATCACTCAAACTTTAACTTTTTTTTTCTATAAGCTTGTGTTTTCTATATTTCCTTATAAGGGATAATCTTAAGAAAAGACAAGATGTCTTCAAACTAACAAACAATGATAATTCTGGACACACATGAATTTGAAGGCTAAAATTTCGACGGTGAGCTTTGAACATTATTACTGATTAGCTCACCCGTTTATGAGATTATGGTACTGTTGGTTGAATAAAAGCTGCACCTGTCCATTTAACATCAATGAACATATTTTTTACACTCCCTTGAAACAGCACACTTCAAATCCCAAAACATTCTGTGTAATTTCTGCATTTGTCAATGTCTTGAAGACTTAACAACTAAAACAAGTGTCAATAATTGCCATCTGTGTCTGAGTTTACTCATTTTTTAAACAACCGGGTACCGGTAAATCAATTTTAGTCGATAGGTAACTATTTATGATCAATTTCAAAAGATTTAGCTAACATATTTGACAAAAAAATCTAATAATTGCAGTTCTACCTCTAGCCTTTATTTCAAAGTTGGCTGTTAAAAGACATCTGTACTATTTATAAGCTTATAATTAAAAATTGTCGATGCCTGCTATATTTAGTAATAAACACAAGACCAAAAAATCCTAAAATGGCCCAAGATCACCTCAACTCATGAAGTTTAGTGTTAAGGTGTATTGAGACTAGTTTCAATGAAAGTACTGGCCTAGGCATAAATCATAGTGTTAAAGTAACATCAGAACAGAAAACCTAAGCTTATGTTAAGGTGAAAAAAAGTAAAAATGATATTAAAACATGAACAACAGAAATCAACACTTATTTTTATAAAGCTACACCCAATTAAACATTTGTATCTGATATTATTTATTCTAGTTTTTGTTCAACAATAGAGAAAAATAAGTTTTTCTGGTGAAATTTAACATCATTTTGCACTTCCTTATTGGAGATCTCTTAAAGTGAAATGAGTCTAACATAAGCTTTACAGTATTTCATCTGTGACATTCATCGAAAAATATTATGTTTCGACTGACTGATTATCACAGAAAATAAAAACCACAGATTTTACAAAGAAACTTGACTATTTTGGTCACACTCTACAGTTTTGGATCAAAACAGGACAATCAGGTCAGAGAAAACAGAAAATATTTCATAATTGAATATCTTGCAGTCTATGGTGTTATATTTTTCAGTTTTTATACAGAAATCATCATTTTTGATAAAATAATAATTTACATAATAAAGCTAATCCAATGAATCAAAAACAAACTCAACTCCATTATTCATGACTTAAAATATTATGGTAGTTATTTCAAAATATGAATTTCACAATCCCCAAAAATTATATTCAAAATATGATCAGGAGAGTAAGATATGACTCACTGAGAGGTCAAAAACTACATCAATTTCATAATAGTTGGCACTATTTAACTTTGTGACATGATCTCACCTTTTGACTTGACAAAATGTTTTATGTAACAAGAAGTGATATATCATGAACTGTGTTAACAAAATGTTTTACATGAACCTGACACTGTCAAATGACTTTCAAAATAAGGGTAAAAAAAGTCCAAAAAAAACAAAAAACAGATTGACTACTAGTATCATTCACTTTATTTAAACTGTGAAAATTGAAATTACATATATATCAAGTTTTATTGAAATTAAGAGTGTATGCTGACATAAAATAATGCACATTGAAATAAAGGGACAGGTTGTTCAATATTTTCATGGGTTGACATGGGTCTTGAATATACCTGAATAGTCTTCAAAAGTACTAAAAATGTACGCAAATCGCATAATTCTTGGCAACTTTGTGTCTAGTGTCAGCACTCAAAATAATATGCTTGAGAATATTAATCTTGCTGTTTATATCAGAAACTTATACGTTAACAAAACCAACAAGAAATTTAATTGCATGACTCATTTGCCCACATTACTGATATATCTAAATCATATTGTATTTATAGATAAATCTACAAAAGAACATCGAGAAAGAAGATCTAAAGTAATCCTATGATACAAAACAGTAAGTCAAAGACTGGGGGGAATTGATTCTCCCATTGATGATATCATTTCTGACCTAAATATACTATATATAGTACTGTATCTATGTTAGTAGGTTAGGTACCAATAATCTGTTAATAAGAAGATATTTCATAATTGTTTCAAATGTCAAGGAATCTACCATCTAGAGTGTAATCCTAGTTAATCAAATTCAATATTTTCAGCTTATTTTAAAGAATATAAATTTTTTTTCTTCATTCACAACAAATTATTGAAGGGTAAGGTTTACTCTGTTTAGAGGCTTTCAACAATGATTCTGCAATAAAACTTTCAAATGTCTATGTCCAAGAAGAATACAGATCTATCAGGTATTTCTACAGGCCAACTGATCATTCGGTTACAATAAAACTTTCACTGACTGTCACTAATATCTCCACGTCACTATGAGATCAGAGTCTGTGTCAATAGTCAATAATTATACCAGAGGATTAAGACGCTCATAAAAATCTCAGTATAACAGCTGTCTTTGCAAATCTAATTTCAAGATGACATATGTGTCAATATACTGCCACTGGACATAATTCACAGAATTGAATTAGAATAGAGAATCCATAAGAAAATCACTAAATTGACAGGGATAATTTAGGCAAGGGGATTCATTGCATGTGGGAGAGGGGGGGGGGGGGGGATTACCTGTGAATCTGTGTCAATTCAACTTGGCATTTTTGATAATTTTTGTGCATGTCTTTCTTTTTTTAGTCTACCCAACTCCAGCAGTTGTACAGGTAAATAGTTCATTTTGCTAACATGAAATATAGAACAGCTGACTCAGAATCAGCCCTATCTATAATACTGTAAATAACCATAGAAATCCCATTACATGCTTGAGTTAAAACGAAAAACAACACCTTTGAGTCTTTTGTTTGTTATGTTCTTGGCACGGACCTCATAGAAAGCAGCAAAATGGACTCGTAGTCGTTCATATTATGCGTTTTAATTCGGTCAAAAATATGCCGATATAGGCTTTATTCTCCTACCTTAGGTCGATATAACCATCTCCTTATGGAATTCATTTCGAAGTTTCTCTTGTCGTTATCACAAAATTGCCTTTTAAATCATGATTAATGGCTAAAACAATGAACTAAATCGTACAATGAAATATCACAAAGCTGCTATCCCAGAAGAAAGTAATTTGGTCTTTACGTCACGACTGACGTCAACATCCGCCACTTCCGTCGAAACGCGATTATCCAGAATCTTAATATCCTTCATTGAAAGGCGTGACAAGTCTGGAAAGTTAAGACTACAATCTTACGAAAACGAAAGTAAAATTTCGTTGCATTAAATTTTTGTTGTTATGTTAAACTGATAGAAATAATGGCAGAAAATGAATGGTTCCCACCAGAATGGCAGGATGATCAAAGAATGTCGGTTTTATTTGCAGCATTTCGAGATAAATCATTAAACCCACTTTCTTGGAATCAGAAAATGAATTTTTGGATGACAGTTATCTCTGAAAAATGTAAACAAAAAGGAACATGTTCATTGAATTTAGACAATTTAGCATCCATATTTGAAAGGAAAGGGAAGTTCCCCAAATGTTTGGATTTGGTGGTTGAAGAAATGATCAGGTTTGGAAATATATATTTATCTTAGATTTTTTCAAAGCAGACAAATCAATAAGACTCTGACTTGATTGGACACTTTCTTAGCCTTACTGCCCTTAGTCCTTATTAGACTTAGAGATCCGAGTTTTACACCGACCAGGTTCAGTAAATCAAATCCTCCATTATCAAGTTTTATTGGTTCTTCAATTGCATTTTGAAAAGTAACATCATCACTGCAAATCTGTAGGTGTTGCTATTTTAGTTTTGGTTAGCAGGCTCACCAGGCACTATGTGCTACATTAGTATGGTGGGCAATAGTTGATAAAGACTGATTTCAGCTTCAATTGAAAAGTTGTTTGAATTTTGCTTGCGAAGATATTACAGTCTGAGACTCACCCTGCAGTTGGAATTTGTTTCAAACCTACTGTCATCATTGTCATGGTTGGATCTGCTTAAATGTCAGCAAGTTTTCACGTCAGGTAGCGTAATAAAGTTTTTTAAATAGAATCCTAAAATGGAATCTTAAAGTAAATGAATGGATATCAGACTTAAAACTAAAACAGGTTCAAGCAATTGCCAATGGTAGCGAAATTATGGTAAAAAACTAACTTGGTTTTGTGTTGCCTATACCCTGGGGCCACTGGTAAAGGTTTGATCAACTAACTTGTGGAAAAAATGTCCTGTAGACCTAGCCAAATTTAGGTATGGAAATATTATAACTGACCAGGTATTTTTTGTGCCCTTTATAGACAATAAAACCAATAGGCCTACATACAATAAAACGATAAAGAATTATATGGATGACAATGATAAAAGGTCATGACAAAAAGACACCTGATAAAAGGATAGACTAGAAAGTATGACAGACATATCTGGAAATAGTCAGTAAAATTTTTAGTTTGAAGTACTTTTTATAGGAATTATGTGATTTTCGTACATTATTAGTATTCTGAAGACTAATTACATCTATTCAAGCTCCCAAAATATCGCAACTGTCCTTTTAAGCTCATATCAGTTGGGGAAAGTGGTTTCTAAGTTACTAAGAAAGACATGCCCATGTGACTTTGTTATTTTTTGTGGCAAATGATGAAGAAGAATATCTTTTAAAATTTCATTAGAAGCAAGATTCAAGCCCTATATTTTCTGAATTTTTTCTGAGGGAGTATACTGTCAGACCTGACAAAAATGGCTCTCTTGTAATTTTCGTCGAAGAAGATGCCCCTGACCATTCTTGAAAGTTTCAACGTGAAAAATCCAAGAGTTAAGACACAATAGATAGAATAATTCTTAAACACAAGTATTTCAAATCTCGCGACCTCCATTTTTACTGTTCTGGAAAATAGCGATTTTGAGAACTCAATTTTGATTGGACCAATTAAACCAATCAGAGTTAACTACACATAATTCTGACCGGAAGACGCAGTAGAAAATAAAAGTAGTGATCAACTTATAGTTATTTTCATTTCTCATTATTGTGATTTTTTTATTTTTGCTATAATGATAATAATCCATAATTTACATGTAACAACCGGAGAAGTACACAAACAAAGTTAATTTTTATATTTCTGATCGAAAATTCATCACCACATGTAAACAAAACCTTGTGCACATGTCAGTAGTCTCGGAATTCCTTTTTCCAGACGCTAAGAAAGCAATTACAGAAAACACCAGGCTCGTATCAATTATATTAGGAAACTTCAAATTTGATGTTTTAAACGCTTCCTCAGTGGCAAGGTAAATTTACAGAAACTATATATAGGGTTTAGATATAGTTTCACGCATAATTAGCGTAATTCTTCACGTTGAAAATAAACCGGTCCATCCCTTTAAGTTAATGTCATTTGGTACATATAAATATGCATGTTACTTTCAAATTGTCATGTCACATTTTATATAATTTATGTGCAAGTTTAGTGAAAGTGATTCATTCATTATTTCACACTACAGTATGTTAATGACTAAAAATTGTGGTTGAAATGTCACCAAAACATTAAAGGTATACTACCTCTTAGGATGACCAAAAAATTGAAAGTTTTAAAGCTTGGACAAAATGAGTCTTTGTTCGTCATTGGACTTACTTGGGGCCTTTTTCTCCAAAACTTAACTTAAATAATATCCAGATTTTAAGAAATACAGTAATCTGATTGGATAATAAAGCTAGATTTAAAATCAATTTTAGTGATTGACCAATCAGATGACTGGAACACTAGAATAACCTTAAGTTAAGATTTCAAGAATTTGGCCCTTGGTGTCAAAAATATATAACAGAATCCCTCTATAATCCAATTAATCCATAAAACTAAGTAATAATTAAAGATGGATTCCCTTATTTTCATTTGGAAAATATGAATTAAAAGTCTTTTTTTTGTTTATCCAGACTGTACTTTCATGGACATTTATGATTGGTTAAAAATTCCTTATTATATTCAATAAGAACATAATGATATGATTCAGAATACATGATTATTCATTAGAAACACCAATAAATCAAATAGATTGCTTTACATGACACTAAAAAAAAAATTAAGGAAACCCATCTTTAAGTACCAATAACTAAGTAATTTTAAAGCTTACTTAGTTTAATGGAATATTGTATAGGCCTAATCTTATTGACCATTCTTAGAGGTAGTATGCCTTTAATGGCGATTTTTGTCCCAAAAAAATTACAGATGACTACTTTTTAATGAATTCCTTTCACTTGGTTTCACATTATTTTAGAATCATAAGATGTAAATTATGACGTAAATATCATATTTTTATCAGTCTCTTAACAATATTTATTTATGTTTAAACTATATAAATTTATGTGAGATGGACAATACACTTGTGGATTATAAAAAATCTTATAACTTGGAGTGTAATTGTCTGTTTGTCCTCACTCAACTGTCTTAAATTATATACCATTATTTCATCTCTAACGTCATATATCTTATTGAAATGTTAAAATTATGGGAAGTGGTGGGATTCCTATCTAAGGCCAGATCAATTTTTTTTCGTGTTTTACGGATCCTCCTACTTGAATTTTCAAAAAATCACGAGAAAAAAAAAAAAACTTCATTCCCGATAAAAAAAAAGAAATCATTATCAGAAACTTCCAATAATGGTAGATTATGTCATTTTTGATCATATCAATACTGGGAAAGTAGGAAAGTCCAAGGTTAAAATTACAATTTTTGGTACTGGCTTTTGGTAGAAAACTATTGTGATAACAATGGAGACAAATAATATCAGAAAACAAAAGAATGAAAATTTTATGAAATGTGGACTTGTGAAGAGGGACAACGTCATGCAGGGTGCAGTACAGCGGCATTAGCATGCTCTTTTTCGATTTCTTTTTTTTCGAGGGATCTTTAACATGCACAGCCTGTAGCACACAGGGCCTCGGTTTATTGTCCCATCTGAAAGACTAGACGCTTTTTGCATGTCAGTCCCTCTTACCTATATCACAGACAGTGTGAAACCGGGTTGAAAAAAAACCGAAAAAGATACAAAATTAAATCTTATTTTGATTGTTATGGGGGGATTGAAACTGGACCCATTCTTTATTGTAATGCTGGTATTTTTTGAAATCATACCTTTATAAAGAGAAAGACGGGTTGAATGGGTGTTTGGATATATTTGCCTATGCTGGCTGTTCAGATTTGTTTGTATGCATTTAAACTCTGTCATACTATATAAAATGGACAAGTTTCATATATGTGTGTTCATATTTACAAAACAAAACTAGCATATCTAAAAGCATGATGATTGGCTGGTTCGAAAATCATGTGACATCATCAAAAATGTTTTTATGAAATTTAAACACTTTTTAAAGGCATGATATCTGTAAAGGGAAATGTTGACCTCAACATGAATATATTTCAAATGAATGAAAAAAATGAATATATACATAATAAATGAATTGTTCACAAATTGAATATGATAAATTGAATTTTTACAAGTATGTGATCAAAACATAGGATCATTTCCTGTAGTTTTGACTCCTAACTGTTACATTTCCTCTTAATATTACTGAACTATTCATACATCTAACAATTAAAATATACCATTGCTTTAAGCTTAAAGATGGTTTTCCTTATTTTTTAGTTAGCAAACTATTTGATTAATTGGTGTTTCTAATGAATTGTCATGTATTCTTAGGGACAGATAGTCCATTTCTATCATGCCTTAGTCTCAGAAACTGGAATTATTTAGCTGAGCTAATCAGTAATAGTGTTCATTGCTCACTGTCAAAATTTGAGCCTTCAAATCTATATGTGTCTAGAATTATTTGCGTTGGAATGTTAAAATAACGACACATCAATTTAAGATACTCAGTGATACAAAGAAAAGGTATTTATAGACATACTGAGTAAAATTCCTAGTTTGAAGTATTTTTAAAGGAATTGTGTGATTTTCGTACATTTCTAGTACTTCTGAAGACTATTTACATCTATTCAAGACTAAAATGGTCCACCTGTCCCTTTAATCATATCATTATTTTCTTATTGCCTATAATTGAGTTTTAACCAGTCATAAATGTCTATGTAAGTACAGTCTGGACAAACAAAAAAAAAGACATTTTAACCTTTCTTGATAGTCAATCATTGGAATTCTGCAGGCAATTCTCTTCTAATTGAGCTAATTATGAATTAATTATGGACATATAAGACAAACTGGTATTTTTCCAAGTCATAAGAACACCTAAACTTTCTATTCATATAAGTATTAGCATTTTCATCAACGAAAATAAGGGAACCCAAACCTGTATACATGTAATACTATAATACTATATATTGTATTTTTAAAAGGATAACTACTCTGTTTCTAGAGCTCCTTGGTCAAATTTCATAGCATTGATCTTTCCTGGATATCTATACACATTTATAGCTGGGGTGATTGATTAAGAAAGATTCAATGTCACCAGATTTTACATGTCAATTAAGATAAAAACTTCCAAACACCATTTGTTTGAAGTAACCAAATCAATTATTTCAAGATAGGAAAAAATTCTAAAAAACTGCCCTCCAACCAATTCTCGAAGAACCAGTTTTATGCTGTTCACTCTTGCAAATGATATGGATACCATATTATTTTGGACCAGGCCTTTGGTGTTATGGATAATCTTGTTCGCCAGCAGAATATCAACAGCAATAAAATTTAACAGAAAATCTAATAGTTTCTACATTTATTCTTCAGGATAAAGAAGTTGAAACATCTCTCTGATATTGAAGCTAGTAGTAGTACTAAAGGCTGGTTGTCATGGAGTTTAAGTGTTGTTAAAAAACCTATATCATGGAGTTTTAGTCGATTACTTGGTAGTACTAATACTAATACAGAAAAACTAGTTTATCTACCAGATTTACTTCAGGTGAGTGACCGAAGTTATCATAGTTACCAATTTCGTGGGAAGATAAGACCAATGACGTCATGGTATCCTCATGTGCACATTGAAGATGTTAATGCTCTGCACATAACAACAGATTATTTTACCACTTGTCCAACCCACACCCCAATTCGGGGTTGTGGTAATTAACGTGAGAAAAATTACTCATTCCTAGATAGATCTTTCTAGGAAATCTCAGCCAATCGAATTAAATCACTCATTATGATGCTAGGTTCGAGAACATACACAAAACAAAAGCAGCACATCATTAAATGTTTTGATTAATATGAACAATACAGAATGAAGTAAGATGTTTGGTTAAGAATTGAAACTGATAGAAACTCTAAAGAATGTATTCTTATATCTTAAAAACATGTGGGTTTGGTGCCAGGCATGGTATGTTTTCTCTTCTAGACACCTGATGCCACTTTTCATCATGAAATACTTTCTCACTTATGATTGCTATATTTCGAATTTTTCTTTGCGATTCGGATTGTTAGAACTTATTTATTCAAAGTTGTAATGGATTGACAACCAATTTTTATACTTCCACATGGAAATGAGATCTTGGTCTAGTTCGAATTTGACGATCTTTTGATGAACGGTTTTTGAGTTATTGCCCTTGACTTAGGAAAAACGCGTCAAAATTTGTTTGTGAACACAATAGAGACTACAGTTTTTAACTGATTTTAATGAAATTTGGTGTGATCATTTATATTGATGATATCTTGGACAAGTTCGAATATGACGATATTTCGATGAAAGGTTTTTGAGTTATTGCCCTTGAATTAGGAAAAACGCGTCAAAATTTGTTTGTGAACACATTAGAGATTACAGTTTTCAATTGATTTAAATGAAACATGGTGTGATCATGTATATTGATGAGATAATTTGATGTATTTGGGTTATTGATATTGATATTTAAAAAATTTGGTGGAATTTCTCAGTATAAATAAATGGCAGGGAATATATATATCATTGAATTTAGACTATTAGAATTTTTTTAATATAAGAAAATTCATACTGTAGTCACTGTTTTATCATTTCTGAAAGCTGCCAGTGGGCGTATGTTACCTTGCCTGGCAAGCTATCTTTATTCTGAGAAGTTTAACAGATAGTTGATATGGTTCTCTATTATGTGGGAAAACATAACCTGTTTTGTATCTCATGAAGTTGACGTGTATAGTAGTGGCAGATCTCTGGCAAAGCAGACCATGTTTGCCCTTTTCGAAACACTAGACGGTACTTCTATTTGGAGGAGTCCAATACTATACAATTATTTCTCCCAATTTTGCCATTCTTTGAACAAATTTTTGCTTAAAGGAATTGCTGTGATTGTACAAAATTTTATCATTTGATTTTTTGCTCTTTCCAGGAGAAATGTAATGAGTTATTGAGACAACATTACAGATGTATAGAACATGATATCAGTGATCATATTTTAGAACTAGAAGAGTTGAAGTCTAAATACCAACCATTATTTCCTACTGATATAGACTTTGACATAGTCCTACAACAGTTACAGACAGATAGAAAAATATTGCTACAACAGATAAATGACAAGGAAACAGTGAGTAGATTCTTTTGTTCATTTATAAAATGAAAATGCTAATACTTATAAAAAACGAAAGTAGAGGTGTTCTAATTACTTGGAAAAATTCCAGTTTGTCTCATAAGTCCATAATTAAATCATGATTAATAAGAAGAGAATTACCAGCAGAATTCCAATGAGTGACTGATCAAGAAAGGTCAAAATTTCGTTTTTTTTTATACATGATAATTCATTAGAAAAACAAATTAATCAAATAGTTTGCTAAATTGGACACTAAAAAACAAGGAACTTAAATTGCTATTTATCAGCTTTGGAGCACACATTGAAGTAGTGGGTAGTGCGTCTGTATATCTTGAGTTAACCAATTGTGTCTGATTATTATACACCTTATGTTTCATCTCGTGTCTTACTCGTTAAGGTACAATACTTTTGATTGGTTGTTTCCTCTATCCATGGTCTAGGGGGCTGACATGAAAAAAGCTTCTAGATTCTTGATCTTTGATAAAATTTCCCTCAATGTTCACTGCATGGGTTTATTTTGACAAGTCAAATCAGGTTTAGAGAAGTAGGATTTAAACACCCTTTCGTTCCATTCTCAAAATATGAATATGTTTATTATCAATCAGTTTTTTGCAGTACAATGAAGATCTGAAAAATTGTCTATATTTATACATGCCTCTTTGTTAGTGTTTGTAAATATAAATCTTTAATTTATTTTTAGTTGGTAAAGTTTTGTAAAGATGGTGAAAAGGAAGTAAAAGCAATTGAAGATATTGAGCTAAGTTTATATAAGTAAGTTGTATAGTTATTTTATGTCTATCATTCAAACTTGAATAAACTTATTAGTAAGGATTATATTCACTCATCACCTCTTTTGAAATTCAGAAGCAATATTTCAAATATGGTTAAAGAAAGTATCCTATGAAAATTTTTAATATTTGGGGTGTTTTCATCCCCTCGGGGGTGTGGGACTGGGGTGTTGGGGGTGTGGACAACTGTTGTAGGTTCCAAAGAAACAGTAACAGCCTTCCCACTGAGCATCTTATTGCAGCCACATGATTATATATTAATTATTACGTGTGATTATTATGATTAATTTGAATAAAAATGATAAAATTTACAATGTTTTGAATGTACATTGTTTTGGGGATGGGAGGGGTTCGAATGAATACTCCAGGGGTGTGAAGGTGATTACTCCAGGAGTGTGAAAGTGAATACTCCAGGGGAGTGGAGATGATTACTCCAGGGGTGTGAAGGTGATTACTCCAGGGGTGTGAATATGATTACTCCAGGGGTATGAAGGCTGAAAAAGGTTGGGAACCACTGGATTAGATTAAAGTATAATCCATTTTGAAAAGTACTGTTCAAAGTCTTGAATCACTCAATCAGCATCAATTGATCTCAAAATAAACAATGTTGTTAATATCAGGAAATGTTGAATTTTATATATACCAATAACTTCTTCAGTGTCAGCTGATGAACTTTTCAAGTCACCCCAGTATGTCTGATTATTCTGTACGTATTTTTCAGTATAAAAAAAGTTGAAAGAGATTTAGAAAAACAGATAGAAAGTTTATCAATCAAGTGTGATAGGTAAGAATTTTATTTCTCATTATATCAGGTGGGCCAATATCAATAATTTAGAACTCAATGAACAGAATTTTGTTACCATGGAGACATAAGGAGGATTGATCAAGAGCGTACCCTTCAGATCCATTTTTTTCCCGAACCACACACCGTTATCAACAAACAGATAGGATTGTGGTCACTTTATCCAAATAGCTTTTTCAGAGGTTGCCATGACTGATATTTTATTCACAAATTTTGTTTGTGTGTTCATTTTAAAATATAATAGAAATAGAAATATATAGAAAGATATTGATTGGATGATTTGAAAGTCATGTTATTACCGTTGTCTTTTGTACTAGGATGGGACAATAAACCCTGGTTTTGTGTGCTATAGACAGTTGGAAATCAAAAAAAGAGCAGGCAGATGCTGCTGCCTTGGAAAAATTTCCCTCATTGCTCACTGCATGGCGTTGCCAGTCTTCATTAGCCCATAGTGTGCAGAAAAGTAGGATGTAATAAACTCAGGACTAAGAAACGCA
Organism: Lottia gigantea; assembly: GCF_000327385.1. NCBI lineage: Eukaryota > Metazoa > Mollusca > Gastropoda > Lottiidae > Lottia > Lottia gigantea. The sequence goes on from NW_008709421.1 coordinate 1,115,517, forward strand.
TTAAAAATATGTAATAGTTTTGTATCTGTTGAAGAAACAGTGATTGTACCTATAAAATGTTTTAAATACTATCATATACAAATGGTACATGATGGTGTATTATTAGTGTGCTGGATATCGCTAATCATGCCACAATACAATATGTATCACCATACATGGGTCACGATACATGGGTCACGATACAATACAGATCTCGATTTGGGGGAAGTAAAATTTAACACTTTATCCACATAGTCTCCATATTTATTGATTTATAACTGTATAACTGTGATATTTGGTAATATAGTTGATAGGAGTTGTTTACGAACACTGTCTTATAAATAGTTGCCAATAATTTCAGTCAAGTCATTGTGAAAAATTTGTGATTCCATTTACTGCATTATAAAAAAATCTCCCTTTTTTTTTTTTTAGAATGAGAGGTAACTTCAAGTATTGATACACGACCTGACGATATTATACAATCTGAATGGACACGCTATAAAAAACAAAATCAAATGAACTGAAGGAATGTTTTTTTCATTTCAGTCATACACAAGATGCTAAAGCTTATGTTAGAGAAAGAAAAAAGAAAATGGTAATAGTTGATATTGTCATGTTAATTTTGCGTAAAATTTGTGTAAACATGTATTATTATTGCTAATTATATCAAAATCTGTATATATAGCAATGATACAGTTCGATAAAAGTAAGAAAAGAAATCTCTATTTGATTAAAATAAGCCATCTAGATATTCCATAATCCATTTTTATCGGTAGATTAATTGTTAAATGATATATTATTTGTAGTTGTTGTAATGTTGTATGTATATATTATATATTTCTATGATATATTATTTGTAGTTGTTGTAATGTTGTATGTATATATTATTTATCTCTATGATATATTATTTGTAGTTGTTGTAATGTTATATGTATACATTATTTATCTCTATGATATATTATTTGTAGTTGTTGTAATGTTGTAAGTATATATTATTTATCTCTATGATATATTATTTGTAGGTGTTGTAATGTTGTATATATATATTATTTATCTCTATGATATATTATTTGTAGTTGTTGTAATGTTATATGTATATATTATTTATTTCTATGATATATTATTTGTAGGTGTTGTAATGTTGTATATATATATTATTTATCTCTATGATATATTATTTGTAGTTGTTTTAATGTTGTATATATATATTATTTATCTCTATGATATATTATTTGTAGGTGTTGTAATGTTGTATGTATATATTATTTATTTCTATGATATATTATTTGTAGTTGTTGTAATGTTATATGTATATATTATTTATCTCTATGATATATTATTTGTAGTTGTTGTAATGTTGTATGTATATGTTTTTTATCTCTATGATATATTATTTGTAGTTGTTGTAATGTTGTATGTATACATTATTTATCTCTATGATATATTATTTGTAGTTGTTGTAATGTTGTATATATATATTATTTATCTCTATGATATATTATTTGTAGGTGTTGTAATGTTGTATGTATATATTATTTATCTCTATGATATATTATTTGTAGTTGTTGTAATGTTATATATATATATTATTTATCTCTATGATATATTATTTGTAGGTGTTGAAAGCGTATCAAGCTGGTGTATCTGCTCTTAAAACAACCAGTAAAACAGTTAATATTGATAAAGTTGAAAATGCTATGGATGATTTACAGGAGGTAGGCCTTAATTTCAAACCATATTTATAATTACAATGTTCTGTGTTCTATATCTTTACATCCCTCAAGGGCGAATTGATGAACCATTTAGCTGTTAAACATAGCTAAAATCAGTACATTATTTGTGGCATCTGCCACGATGTTTAAGAAGAGTAAATAACACACAGCAATGGTGAACCTGTGATGAGGGACACAGTCATATAGTGTCAGCAGGTTCATAAAAGATTAAACATACTAGTGAGCTTTAATTTGATAGTATTTATTTTTTGGATATTTTTCTATCTAGGTACTAGAAGATCAAGATGAAATCAATAGAACATTATCAGCAGGGGAAATAACTCTAGATGATACAAGTGTAGCAGAATTGGAATCGGAGCTAGATGCTATGTTAGATGAGGATCAACAGCAAACAGACTTAGATGATTTAGCAGATTTGATGAACAATCTTCAGACAAAAGGTTAGTGGTTCAACTTTTATGATTAACCTCTTACCATCTTGTTGTATATTTGTCAATAATAAGTCTTCAAAAACTACCATTCAAATATGTTTGTCTTTTACAACAAAATTTAGCCACATGAATATCAGCCACATGAAGGTCATAGAGGTTGAAAGCCAACACCTGGCCAACTTTTAGAAACACTGGCCGCAGTATCAGGATAGATTCGGGCTTTTCATTTACCATCTGCAAGTATTTGGATGTGATCCACTAAAACATCCAAACAAGACAATTCCGACAATCAAAAATCTTTTATAAAAAATGGCAAAATCGAGTGTAGAAGTTGTATAGTAGTGAACTCCTCCAAAGAATAGAGTTCTTATTATATGAATGCATCTATTACTTTACAGATGCAGAATATCCGAATGTACCGAAAACATCACCTACCAAGAGTATGAAGGGAGATAACTCCAATATTGCTCTGGAAAAAGCTTATGAATAAATTTGGAGACTTGAGTTTTACTTTTTATTAATACTTTGTTACAATGAATTATACAAGATGAGATATATTTACAGTGATCACTGTACATCTCTTAATCCTAGGATGCTGATTTTCTTTCCTTCAGTTGACTGTTTCAGAACAGACAATTTACTTGATAGAATGTAAAAATGTGATTGACTGTTTAAGGGGTATTCCACTTCTTGTGGTAAAACATTTTCATTAACAAAAAGGTAGTAATTTATACCTGAAAATATTTCTAATGTATGCTATTTATATCTATGTATCTTCTTGATCAAACTGAATTTGTCTTAAATGGGTTAATTTACATTTGGCTTGTGCTCACTCTACAGGCTACAATTACAGATTCTTTTGATTTTTATTTTGTAGGTCAATGTCATTATGAAGATGATCCCTATTGATTTTCGTGATGATCTGAAAATTTCTATGTCTGTCTTGTTCACATTTGGCTCGTGCTCACTCTACAGGCTACATTATCAGATTCTTTCGATTTTTATTTTGTAGGTCAATGTCATTATCAAGATGATACCTATAGATTTTCGTGATGACCTGATAATTTTTCACCGAAAAATTGTGTGCGACTAAGCATTTTCAATCTCTTGGCTATATTGTACATCTCTTGTTGACTCTACAGGCTACAATTCCTTATGGATTCTTTTGATTTTTATTTTGTGGGTCAATGTCATTTAGAAGATGATCCCTATCGATTTTCATGATGATCTGATAATTTTTCACTGAAATATCGAATGCGACTTAGTGTATTCACTGTATTACCTATATAGTGCAACTTTTGCTCACTCTTCAGACAACAATTCTTTATGGATTCTTTTGATTTTTATATGCCCACATGTAGTATGGAAGTATATTGTCATCTTTTCACAATTGGCTCATGCCCACTGTACAGGCTACAAACAATGATTTGTACTTAAATGAAATAAATGGCTGTTTTATTTTGGTGTAATTTTCATAATATGTGAACAAAAAAAAATTTCGTGTCAAAAAAAGTCTCTTCATAATAGCAAATTTCATTAGGTGATATTGTTTACTTCTAGCCCACTTATTATGATGATGATTTCTTATTCGTTTCCATTTTAACTGGTTAGAAGCAGTTTGAAGCAACTTTTTATTGCAAACTTGGTGTATACTATGCCCGTGTCTATGCCGAAACTACTTAAAGATCTAGAAATACATTGCAAGTTGTTACAGGTTTAATGTATGGTTATTGAGTCAAAATCACTTAGGTCACGAGCACAATAAATGCGTACAATTAAATTATAATCATTGCTTCCTTTGATGACCGACGAAAAGGGTAATGGTAAGACCAGCTAACATGATTTAAACAGATATAATCCAAATTATGTTGTGGTCTTTTTATTGGCATCATACAATTTAACTGCCAATATCCACTAGCAGGGCCAAGTGTTGTAAAGTATTGAGACCGTCGTAAACTCTCTAAAACCTCTCATATCTGGGTTAAGTGAATGAATCCTCAAGAGAAAACTCATCAAGATTTCGAAAATCGACACAGAACCTATGACTGCCATCCCCTTTCTTTACCAAATGAATTTGGCTACTCCAAGGAATGTCGCATTTAGACAAAACAAATTTCAGATGACCTGTCGAACCCTAAAAGTAGTCAGTTTTTTTTAAGAGTACGATAACGATGGTCATGGGTCAGAACATAAGAGTGTGAATGACATTTGAATTTACGATATATGATAGTCATAAAAAAGACGAATCGTCATTTTAACTTTCAAACACGGATAATTCTTGACACACATGGATTTCAAGCCTCAAATTTCGACGGTGAATTGTGAATACTATTATTGATTAGCTCGCCTTGAAATAATTCTTTATCTGAGACTAACGTATCAGTGGTCGAACGGATGACGTTTTAGTGTGAAAATATCCTTTAAACATAGACGTGAATGGAGCTGAATCGTGCGACGTCCCTGTACCATTCATACCTTCAACACAGATCAGGGTTCAATTTAAGCGGTATCGCATCGCAGTTTGTGAATCAAAAACACTCATTACGCAAATAATATTTTACTATGATTTCCACGAATATCTGCAAAACAAATCAAATAGTATATTTTTTGTGAGATTTGTCTGTTAGATCCAATTATATTTGGCAACTCTCGGTGATCTCTTTATATTGGGTAAGCGTTTAACTAGTCTAGAAATAGCCGGTTCCATGGTATCATAAATTATGCTTTAATGTACTTAATATACTTAAATATGTTTAATATATGTATGAAATTTTTTACGACTTTCCGAACTTTCCCTTCAGGAATATATATATATTTAAGTCTCAGAGAAAAAGGGGATAGGGGTGGAAGGTATTAAAAGAGTCAAATATAGGTAAAAGTATTTTTAATTCGATTTCCGCCTCTTTTGTCATCAATATTGACACACTATTTCTTCTTCTAGAAGCTGTCTGGTTGATTTCTCCTCTCCTGCAATTATTATAACAATATATACCTGTATATCAATTATTAGGAACTACCAACTACTACGAGTACCAACTAGTACATAGTTTGTGATATCAACATCCGCTGGAAGCTAGCGTTAACTTGTCATCTACCAACCAACTATTAGGCGATGGGTTCGTTTTGCCACATTGCCCAACTTGCCGCATCGTGCCCATCTGCACAAAACGACTTGTTAAACGAAACTAAAGGTTTTTTAGATTTTACCATAAAATTATACTTTCGATTTCCCTAACAGGTCCTAATTATAAATAAAAAGAAAATCGATGCGGGGCAACAGATTAAAATATTTCGTTTCATGTGAAACAAATGGTCATTCCGAATTTTATCAGAAACCTTTAGTTTCGTTTTACAAGTCGTTTTTGTCCAGTTGGGCACGCTGCGGCAAGTTGGGCAAAGTAGTATATGAGTTTTCTGATATAGCGCATCCAGTTTGATCCGGTTTTTAAGATGGTAGGTATATGTCTTTTCGGATATGACGCATTTCACTTCTGCGTATGCGCAGCTTTTTCAATGCGTCATATCCGAAAAGACACAACTGTTAAAATGTATTAAAACAGACTTCCGAAACTGCTAAAATATATTATAACAGACTCCCCAAACTGTTAAAATGTATTATAACAGACTTCCTCAAACTGTTAAAAATGTATTATAACAGACTCCCCAAACTGTATTATAACAAACTCCCCAATTATAAATTACCCAAATCACAGACAAGAATAACTAAAAATAATACAGTATAAAATAACCGCATTAAAAATGTCTTTAATTTTAAAACACGAACAAAAAAAATTCGAAGGAGACGGTTTCTTCTGTGCGCTAACATCTCTCATCCCCAAAGTGGCCAATTTTGTCTCAAACAACAAATTTCCTCCTGGTATTAAATCTTTCGTATTAAAAATATATAGTGTTTATTGAACAAATATGTCTTTAATAAATGTCCATCCTCCTAAAACGTATTTCGGTGCGGGAGACATTCAAAAGTCATTGGGTTCTCTTCCTGGATTCCCATGGGCAAAATATCCCGGAGAAAAACATCTCCCAGGTCACAATTATACAGGTCCAGGCACTAGGTTAGATCTACGATTGGACGAAAATGATAATCCCAAACCAGGGGAAGAACCCGTTAATAGAGTTGACGCAGCAGCGCTCAAACACGACATACTGTACAGAAACAAAGACGTAACATTTAGACACCAAGCAGACAAACAAATGATAGACGAACTCGAAAATATTCCCAATCCCACTTTCAAAGAGAAATTACAAAGGGCTCTTATCATAAAACTCTTGAAGGCAAAATTGAAATTGGGTATGGGCATAGCAGACAAGATTCACAAAGAATTTCGAAAAAACAAACATTACCTCAAAGTCAAAGTTTTTGATAAAGATAATGACAATTTCTTCGTTGCCAAAGTCTATGAACCTATTTTTACCGTCTTTGATTTCCAGATTTATATCTTTGATCATGAAAGAATTGACTGGTAAATAGGTCGTTTGAAACGGTTTCTCTATAATTCTGTATCCGATCGGCACCGTAAAAGTCGGTATGCTGTATATGATTTGGCGTTTGCGCTTGTTGAAAAATCCACCGTTGATCAAATTACAGTGAATGTTGATCACGTCGATGTCGTTCTCGATGTTGGCCTTGTGCGGCGCCAATGTCGATTGCGCGTATATTCGTTTATCGAACCCTAGTAACGCATTCAACGAATTTTCTACGTTGAAATCGACTTGACTGTTATTTCTCAAGATCAATTTTATTTTGTTCAGATTCAAATTACCTTCGAATTCGATATTGTTTTTGCCGTTCACGCTTCCTGCGTATTCGGATAGGTATTCGTTGATGGCTACGTATTCGTAGCTCCCTGGTAGTAAGCTTATGGTTTCGAACGTAACTCCGTTATCCGTCGATATTTTTAGTTGATTGTTTTTTTCGTTGATGTTTCTAATGGAATTGTAAACGGAAAAATACTTTAATCCCAGTTCGTACTGTTTATTGCGATCGAGTTCATACTCGTAGTCTAGAGACAATTTGATGTCTGGTTTATTCGAGGTGATAACGAACAATTGTTCTTTATTGGACATTTTTAATGACGTTTATATAGTCTTTTTTAGTGATGATTTCTTTCTCCAAAAGCCGTTTTAATATGGCATTGACTTTGTTGTATTGTCTGTCCGATCGATGACCTTCCTTCATGGCCGCTAATATTATTTCTAATCTATTAAGCAATTCTTTATTGTCGTCGGATAAAAACGTTATGCCTTGTCCAGATGCCACCATATCATCGAATTCGTCTATTTCTTGTATGATTGGTGGATAATCTTCTGCATAATCATCTGATTCCTCTTCCTCAGGAATAACTTTTGTTATATAAAAATCAACTTCTTTCATTCTTCTTGTTTCGGGTCCTGACTTTCTGATCGCATGTAGAAATTTTGAGTATGCTACTAAATCCTTGTAACACAATTTTATGGATAACAATTACTCTAATAAATAACTTGCGACGTTTCGACGCATTGCTTGGTTAAGACGACAGTACCATCGTCGAATCGTCGCAAGTTATTTATTAAAGTAATTGTTATCCATACAATTGTGTTCATATATGTATCGTGTACATGTATGGGTCTAGACCTGATACTGAGAAAGTACAACTAGGCTACACATGTTAATATGTTTCCTTGGCACATCAGTTCATCTCTAATTATCTTGAGAAAACACTCTTAGACACACCATAGGAGGCTGGCGACTATTGCACATCGACAGAGTAGCCACATTTTGAATTCAGCCTCAACAGTTGTCACCCTACCCATCGAGTGCCCATTATTTGCAACTGCAGTCTTAGAAGGCTGATGCCGCCACCCTATGAGTGCTTCATACATAGGAAGTTGGGGCATGAATTCACCAGTTTTTCTATAACTTATATGACACATTGTATTAAATATCCATATATGATATCAATGATGTCATGAGAAAGATATCAAAAACAAACTTATCTAATGCTGAGAAAATTAGATTCTGTAGGCCGCATTAGATTGGTTACACATGTCATGTGGGTTGGTTAATATTTTCCCCTGTCTTTGCATTTGTTTGACATAAAGGAGCGCAAACTGGATGACATACTTCATTTTGTAGCCCCGAAACAGAATGAGTCAACAGCCGTAAAGAATCGAAACATCGAGTCTAAAACCATGGAAAATTTTCAAGAGCAGATAAAAACTAATTTAGGTTTGACCTTTGTTGTTATATGAAAGGGAATACAAGGCTCGCTTTCTATTAAATACAAGCATATTAATGGTAAAAATGAAAAATTGAATTCACGAACTGTGAGAAATTAAATTGTATATTTTAGAGTAAGTTGTTGTGCCAGATTAGTTTAAGAACAGGTTTGTCACTTCGTTTCAAAGTAGTAGACTCATTTGAAACATTAGTTGTTTTGTAGATTTCGACTGTGTTGAAGTATTCAGTTCGTATCCAGTGTTAATATTTGGAGTTTTGTGCCTCTCTAGAAATCTTTGAAATTTTTGTCATGAGATAATTTGAAGTTTAGGTGATTCTAGATGATTGTCAAAATTAAAAAGAGTTGTAGTGCAAGGTTTCAATTCAAGAATTCATACGAATTATGGATTCAGTAGACATTGTATCTGAATTAACCAGAGTGACTAGTGCAGACATTAAAATAAACTAGTTATTGTTTTGTGTTGTCTAATGATCCGGTCATTCTACCATTCTATTCTTTTTCTGGCGGCCATTTTGAAAATAGGTGACCCGACCAACATGACATGACCAGTATCTGTTTCAATGATCAAGAAACCACAGAATTGACACCTTATTTGTTAATTTCCGATTTTCACATTCAGACATAATTATGACCTGATTAAAATGTCATGACCAGCATCTGTTCAAGTGACCCCACCCCAAAAGTCAATATATATAGCCAATAGACACAACTCTATAGCCAATAGGCACAACAACGCTGTAGTCAATAGACACAGAAATTATGTAGTCAATAGGCACATCAACTCGATAGTCAATAGGTACAACATAGGTACAACAACGCTATAGCAAAGGCACACCAACTCTATAGTCAATAGGTACAACAACTCTATAGTCTATAGGCACCACAACTCTATAGTCAATGGGCACAACAGGCACACCAATTCTATAGTCTTTCGACCCACAACTCTATAGACAATGGGGACTACGACTCTATAGTCTATAAGCACAACAACTCTATAGTCAATGTAAGCTCCACATCAATATCTCCAGGGCAAGCACACTCTCCTTTAGAAGACTGGATGTATATTCTGCGAATAAGATGGTCACTTAACATCTTTCTTTCTCCATCGTCCACATATTTAAAAATGTCTACTCAATGAATTCAATCATGATAATCATGACTAATTCTTAAGAGAGAAATTGTCCACAATCTAAATAATATGAACCCAATGTTCGTAGATCAATTTTGTACCAATCTACAAACACATTTAGAACAAATTTAGCTACCTTGCCATCATACTTTTGACTAAAAAAGAGTTAATTATCAAACGATTAGCTTATGAATTTATGTCAATATTGTGTTAAATTTGGTCATTATCTACAGTTGGCAATTATTTGCATCTGACGTGCTTGGAATTTCTTGTCTAAAATTTTGAATATTCAAAATGCTGTAAAACATAAAAACAACATATTTCTATATAAAAAATATATAATTATATCCATACAATAACCAACATAATTATTTTCATATAAAAAACAACATATTTTCGTATAAAAAACAACATAATTATTTTCATATAAAATCTACATATTTTAAAAACAACATATTTTCATATATAAAACAAATTCTCTTACTTAAAAAAATTGTTCCTACTGAAATATTGCTATATATTATATATTAATAAATTCGATAGGAAATGTAGATATTTTGTTATTTGTTTTTTTCCTACAAGCCTACAAGCAGGAAAAACTGAGTCGACATTGCAATTCAAAACTCAATTATGACTGTTGATTGATGTTTGTGTCATTTTGAAGGGAAACATTGAGAAAGCTACAATCCGAGTAACCAGCCCTTGTTCGGAAATTTTTAATATTTTTATATATGATCGTAAAAAATAGATGACTAAAGTTAAATGTCAAGTGCAAAAACAGAAGACGTGTCCTTTGTTTGTCACTGTCTTTAGGGTTTTTTCTTTAGTATTCAGTATTTTGACTTTTAATTCATAAAAACAGCATAAAACTATGTCTTTTGAGAAATATTTTTTGAAAGTGTCAGCAACTTAGGCATTGTATGCAAAATGTCTGTTACGTAAAAGAAATTTTCACAAGAAAATTTGGTGATTGAACATTTTACAATTGACTTAGACAAATGTGCATTGACTTTAATTATGATTTCCCTTCCATAGTTACAGCTATGTTTATTGTTTTCGAAAGGTTTTTTTCGAAGAGTTGCACACCTTATTACGAAAATCCTGTAACAAATGCAGCATTACCAGCTTTTCCACTACTCGGCGATTGTGGCTCTTTGATTCATCTGAAATTGTCCATGCAAAGACCGATTGCGAAAGTAAACAAAATGACAGTCAAAATTTTGCATCACTTCCGATTTACTGGGAAAACAAATCCAAACAACCGGTTGATCTCATCGACACTTACTGATCGATAGCCATAGTTATGATACTAAAACGAAGTACAAAAGTCCGGAAGGGATAGTCTGGCCGCCATTTTTATTTAGACATTACGGCTTATCCGATTCTCATGCTTGTGGTGCATATTTATTACTCTATGTTTGATGTTGATGAAAGAACACAAAAAAGATACTAAGAAACAAGGAAGCCGATTTTGAATTTGTTTTTTTGCAATTTCAGGTTGTTCAAACATATCCATAGATACTTTGATATCTATATTCAAAGTACTAAAATTATTTTTTTCACTTTTAAAGAATTTCATAATGCATTTATAGTTGAATTTATTCATATATATATATATTTACTGTCAGTTATTTTTGCTTAGTTTTTCACAACATACAACTCGTAAACTGTTTGTCGAAAATCGTCACATTGAAACTAGACCAAGATCTCATCAATATAAATGGTCACACCAAATTTCATTAATAGCAGATAAAAACTGTAGTCTCTATTGTGTTCAAAGACAAATTTTGATGTGTTGAAAGTCATGGCAATAATTCAAAAACTTTAATCAAAATTTACTGATAACTCCCGAACTTCTTGGCTGCCATTACAATTGTAAGCTTATTACGATGGCCATCGTTATGTTCCGCCTTCCAACTACCAACTACTACGACTACCAACAACTACCTAGTTTGCGATATCAGCATCCGCTGGAATCGAACGTTAACTTGTCATCTACCTACCTACCTACCTATGTTCCGCCTGATTTGTATGCTTAGAATTCATCGCAAAATAATATAAGGTCGTTTCCTGGTAGTTTTCCTGCTCGCTTCCTGGTCGTTTCACGTTTTATTTGGTTGGTTCATGTCGGTTCATGTATTATTACAGAAATGATACGATACTATATAAGATACGATAACAGATAAGCAGAAGAATTGATGAATGTTATTATCAAGATGAACTGGAATATTCAATAATATTAATAATACTAATCATGCTATAAAATCGTTGTATCAAATTTTATAATATAAATGACATTGCCAAAATGACATGATACAACCACCGGAATTTGACGCATGAATAACAAGTGGTTGCCTAACAAGATACGCCCACTTTCCTGATACATTTTCAGGATAACAGGTAGGTCACCAATCTGTCAAATCATACCAAAAATATAATTTGTGCAAGATATAGTTGATTAAATCAAACACACAAAATTTAATAAAAATTCTGACATAAACTGTCACCTCTATCGCGTTAACAAGCCAACAAATTTTGATGCGTTTTACTAAGTCAAGGGCAATAACTCAATTTCGTTGATCGAAAGATCGTCAAATTCGAACTTGTCCAAGATCTCATTAATATAAATGATCACACCCAATTTCATAAAAATCAGATAAAAACTTTTGTCTCTATTGCGTTCACAAGCAGCCAATTGTAGACGGACGGACAGGGGCGACGATATAATGTGGTCGTATAATGAAAATTGTAAGAAAAATGAAATTGAAATATTGTTCATATCATTATATAAAAAGAGCTGAAACCACAATAATGTCATGCGACAAGAACACGGGACGCATGAATAATGAAAATTATAATAAAGATGAATGATGATAAAAAAAAGGGATATTGTTTATGCCGAATGTATCGATTTTTTAACACGCTACTAAACCTACACATCGGAAAGTCAATAATTTGATTTCGGGGAAGGTCAATGTCAAGTTCCGTATTTTAAGATAAACGTTTACAATAACACAATTTCAAAATACAAACGCAATTACTAGACAACGACACAAACTTATTCACAATGCAAACAAAGTAATTTGTAGAGATTTCAGCTATTACCTTTTTAAGCTGTCTAAGTTATTCTTTGTGATTTGCAAAGTAATATGCCTTATTTCTTTAACATTCCCTATACGTTTCAACTCCAATGAGTGGAGAATGCCACCCAATAAAAAAAATAACGAGAAAGAAAGTTTGAGTACTTAACTAGATGACTGTACCTTTTAGCAATAAGTATGTGTGCTAAAACTTTTACCGAAACGTTCGTGTCGAAGCGAATATGTTCCTAAATCACTGTACGTATAAGCATGGGCGCAGATATGAAATTATGAAAGTTGAATTTTTGACCAAAATTTAATAGTGCACACTGCAGAGCAATCAATAGATTTTGCAACTCAACAACAGGTTAGACGCCCACACACGGTAAATATTTTCCTCACAGCCAGTGGGCATACATTATTGTGGTTGTCAATCCGTCTGATTTCGAGCATATAGTAAAAGTAATAATTAAAAAACATGATGTAAGTGGTCATGATTACAATCTTGCTTTATTTAAACCCGCACTGACAGTTCATTTCACTAACTTCTGATCTACTGGTTAATAATGGGTTTGAAAGTAATTTTGATTTGTACGAGTGTACTGATACTCGTTATTTCAGCTGATACACGTAACACTGAGGGTAAGAATATTTAAATTTAGAGAAATAATGCATTTCCTTTTTGGGGTGAATTTGAGGAGAAGACGTCACTGTCCATAAAGGAATTGTAAAGATGTTTTCTTAATTTTGATGTGTTATCGGGGATACTGATAACATCAATTTGCACCTACATGATTTGCATTTGTTATGAACCTGTGTTATGAGTTCAAACTGTTCCGAACTTGCTATATGATCCCTAAACAAAATCGTTGTGTAGTAAATATGTAGTATATATACCACCTTTGTTGCTTTGTTGTATTACGGAAGTTAGTATATTTCATTTTAGAAGAATGGCTCGAGTTTGCAAAAACCTATGATATGATAAAACGCGACACATTTCTTATTTATCATATGCAGATGTACAAAGCACCCTGTTTCAATGGAAAAATATGCGCCGATGAGTAAGTATGCTTGAAAATTATTACAACCAAGATGGGTGGGTAAGTCTAAATATTATCACAATCTAGATGGATAAGTAGGTCTAATTATCATTACAATCAACATGGGTTGGCATACTTAAATATTATTACAATTAAGATGGGTTGGCATGCTTAAATATATTACAATTAAAATGGGTGGGTAGATCTGAATATTATTACAATCCAGATGATTATGCTTAAATATTATTAAAATTAAAATGGATGGGAAGATCTGAATATTATTACAATCCAGATGATTATGCTTAAATATTATTACAATTAAAATGGATGGGTAGATCTGAATATTATTACAATCCAGATGATTATGCTTAAATATTATTACAATTAAAATGGATGGGAAGATCTGAATATTATTACAATCCAGATGATTATGCTTAAATATTATTAAAATTAAAATGGATGAGTAGATCTGAATATTATTACAATCCAGATGATTATGCCTAAATATTATTACAATTAAAATGGATGGGAAGATCTGAATATTATTACAATCCAGATGATTATGCTTAAATATTATTAAAATTAAAATGGATGGGTAGATCTGAATATTATTACAATCCAGATGATTATGCTTAAATATTATTACAATTAAAATGGATGGGTAGATCTGAATATTATTACAATCTATATTATGATCTTATATAATTAAAAGCATATTAATATTTTCTCTGCCTAGCATATACTTATTTCTCACACTAGTTATTCATGAAGTTTCTATTCAGGAGGAGGCCTTATTTATTTCTTCAGATTTTATTATTATTATTTTCCATACTTCCTGGGGCGCGAAAACCTCTAAGCTGTCGAATTTTAACTTTAAAGTATTACGTAATTGCAATTTACGATGCTATTCATTATTGCTATTATACATGCTTCAATTGTCTACAAAAATTTAGATAACATGAAGTGGGCGTCTATAAATGTTGATCAGAATCCATTCTTTTGTTTTGGTGTCCTAAATAGTTTCTCTGTATGAATCTGTGTGTATTGGTGTGATTCTCATGTATTTACCATTAAAGTTCTTTTCATTTTCTTGACAGACAAAAGACCAAATTCGTTGGGTTGAAAACAGGAATGCTACTCTTAACTCCAGAGAGCTCTCCATATTGGTTTCAAACCCTTTCTAAAAGCAATACCATAACGATTTACCACTATCTGAAAGGAGGCCCGACAAAGGTATGAAACAATAAATTAAACATGTAAACAGACAGCCTTCCTGAAAGTTCGTAACATATCACAGATTTCATCTTATGGAAACTGTCGAGAATTGCCGAATTACATATATTATATATACTTTATATATAAATGTATTTACAGATAACTTCACTATATAAAAATGGAACTAGAATTGTAAGTTATCTTGGAGACAAAATGGATCCCCAGTGCAAGTATCTTAACTGTCAAGTAGAAGTAGTTGTCGACTCGGGATTGGAGTTGAAAGAAGTGGCCAATGTGTCTGGTTGGACTGCGTTTTTCTTTATAGATCTTGTACCTCCACTAAGACCAGGTTTGTAATAAATTAGATCATTAGTTTAAATGAACTAGGTTGGAAACCCCAAATCCACTCCATAATTAATGACCTAGTCAAACTCTGATTATGAATAACCTGATCAAAATTCAGAAGATCATCAGGTTTAGAATAGCTTAGTATCTGACTCTCAAAAGATTATTAGGTTTGCCAGTAATAATAAACTATAACTATTAGGTTACTATCTGACTTCACCTGAAGATGACAATGTAGATTGTTGAAACGTAGTGTGTAATAAAACTAAGGAGTAGTATACCATAAAATTGTGTCCGTTATTCAATGTGATCTCTACCCCTTAATGTTGCCAAAGGATTATTCTTACACCTGTATTGATATAAATGTTAAAACAGCAAAAGAAACTGTTTACTGTGAACTATTTATACCATAAACTATATAAGCCTACAAATACTTAAAATAGTTAGGTCAAACTACACATCAATTAACTGTGATATACCCCGTTGGTTTCACATCCATTAAAAATTTCTTCAGAAATTATCAGACACTTTCTTTGATTTCAGGACAAACAGAATCATATAGACTTATTTTAGAAGAAGATTTGGTGTGCAAACCTTAAGTTTATGAACAATAAAAGCGACTGAAAAAAAAATGATCTTGAAATAAATATTTGCATAACATTTGACTGTTTAAATACTTCCAATGCCCACTCGTGAAGACTGAAATGGTATATTCAAATACTCATTTAAAATATGTACGGGCCTGAGTGGGGTTGGATGGGGGCTGAAATTTGTTGGGTTCATATCAACAGTCATATAAAATTGGTGTTATAACAGATTTATTCCAAATTCAAACTACGAACAAGTTTTCCCCTTCCAATGAATCTTCCCTCCCCACAATTTCTCATCCTTCTCTCTCACGTTCACATCATGTTCATCACGTTCATCATGAGGATCCTTCGAGTTTGTAGGAAGACAAAAAAAAATATACAAAATCAGGCCGCGTGGGTCATTGCCGTATTCAACGCTCATACTTTAAAGGGTATTCTGCTTTATTGTAAAAGGTAAAACATTTTCATTATCAAAAAGGTAGTAATTTATACCTGAAAATATTTCTAAAGTATTCTATTTATATCTATGTATCTTCTTGATCAACCTGAATTTGTTTTAAAAGGGTTAATTAAAAACGGTGAGTACTAATTGTCAATTAATTGGCTCGATATGGTAGTGTATAATCCGAAGCGAAGATCGCAGACCTGTATAATCCGAAGATCGCAGACCCCAACTATAATCCGCAGACCCCCTATACTATATTCGGCAGACCCAACTATAATCCGCAGACATCCTATACTCCGCAGACCCCCCTATACTCCGCAGACCCCCTATACTATATTCGGCAGACCCCAACTATATTCGGCAGACCCCCTATACTATATTCGGCAGACCCCAACTATATTCGGCAGACCCCCATACTATATTCGGCAGACCCCAACTATATTCGGCAGACCCCCTATACTATATTCGGCAGACCCAACTATAATCCGCAGACCCCCTATACTATATTCGGCAGACCCAACTATAATCCGCAGACCCCCTATACTATATTCGGCAGACCCAACTATAATCCGCAGACCCCCTATACTATATTCGGCAGACCCCAACTATATTCGGCAGACCCCCTATACTATATTCGGCAGACCCCAACTATATTCGGCAGACCCCCTATACTATATTCGGCAGACCCAACTATAATCCGCAGACCCCCTATACTATATTCGGCAGACCCCAACCCCCCCTACCCCCCCTTCATTTTTTCAGATCTTCACACTTTCAGAATTTCTTTCTTATTTACAACATTAGGTGCCTGAATGGTTAACATGTAGTACAATGTTTCAAGGTCACAGTAAGTTGACTTCATGTCCAAAGCTTTGAATTCGATTGATCTTTGACTTCAAAGGACTGACTCGGCATTACTATAACGAAAATTTCATTAGCTGGTTCATATATTGCCCTTATTCACTGGGCTTTATAGAATATAAGCTCCTTTCACACACTCTGTGCATGTATTACATAAATTAAATGATATATTCTTCATTTGTAAATTTGATTCTCTTGAGAGAGGGTTTCCAATATTTCATACATGTTTAGAATACCTGCCCGAATTTCTGTAAAGGAGGATAAGGAACTGAGTAAATTTTTAAATTTTAAATGGAAAGACATTTCAAATTTAGAAGAAATTAGTAGTGGTGCCTTTGGCACGGTGTTTAAAGCATCGCATGACGAGAACGTTGTAGTTGTAAAAAACAATTCTCGGGGAAGGTGAATTCGACAAAAGCCGACTTTTAAAAGAGTGTTCTCTGTTGGATTCCGTCAAACATCAGCATGTTTCAACTTTTCTCAGTGTTTGTGATGATCCTATGGCGATCATGTTCGGATACGAAGCATTCAGTTTTGATCCCTTTGGGAAAGTTCTGAAAGAGAACCAAAAAACAAAACGCGGGTATGTAGTGCAATCTCCTAGAGGTACGGCTGGAAAAAAAGGGGGCCAACACAAAAATCCATGGAGACCGAATCATTCAGGATCCGTAACAAACTTTGACAACATTGACAACCCTACACCACAGAGGCCATTCACAGAGGTTTGGCACAATAATTATCCCTTCGTTCACTGTAAAAAAAAGTCTGTTTTTTTTACAGAAATGTACTTCATATTTTCTGTTGATATACGTAAATTTCTGCTGATATACATACTTTTCTGTTGATTTACGGACTTTGTTCTTACATTAACAGAATGTTAGTTCCGCAATAAGGAAATATGTTATTTTACGTAAATTAATCTTGGTCGTATGTCATTTAAGAACAATTACGTTATTTGTCAGTAAATTTACGTAAATTCTGTGTTATTATCATGTATGTCCAAACTTGTCTGTAGATAAGCGAAGTCTGCGCATGCGTGGTCATACTGTTTTTTTTTGACAGGAACTTTATGTTGCCTTAAATTATAACAGGATTGCTGTTAATTTACGGAAACTGTGATTTTGCGTTATGATAGTTTCGACCTGCCAATCAAAGTAGGTATGACGTCATCGGTAAAGACACGAGGTCAGTCTATCGTCACGCCGCCATCTTATCCCACATCAAAACTAGGCTACGTCGAAGGGATTTTTGTGAATTTCTTAAATTAAATTTAATATGGTGAGATGCATGGAGAACTTGAAATGCTGACCCGATATTCCACCACTCATTCCTGTTCTATTATCACCCTTTGTTAAAAACTGCAAAATGTTTTACTGAATTTTAAGCATGCGGGGACAACGACAAAATGACTTAAATTTATCCTACACGATGAACTAGACTAGGCTTAGCTTACTTGGTCTTGGGTAGAGTGGAAATGATCACTGAATACAAATTCACAGGTGAGTGTATTTTAATTATTGCCTAAGTAAATTTGTAATGTTACGGTACCATTTTATCACTTTATACGTATTTGTGGTCTGAAACTTAGATCAGTCTTGTCAAGAGTCATCTTTCTGTTTAGAACTCTTCTGTTTAAGAGAGTAGAAAAATTAATTTTCATAGCAATGAAGTCCTCAAATTCATTTCTCAAATCTTCAGGTTTAGCCAACCGCAATGTAAGTTTATACCCGACTACATAAGAAAGCCTCCGACGATATGAAATATCACAGGATCCATAATTTCTATTGCAATTCTATGTTTTTTCATGCTGCCTGAAAACTTTTACCAAAATGTAAACAAACCCGACAAAATGGCGCCAAATTATGCATAGATCCCTCAAGTCAGTTTTCCGACCAACTTTGTACATGTGACACTATAAAATGTTTGTACCTACTATTAATAACATTTGCAATGTCTTATCGATGTCTGGAATGTCAAACTGTGCAACCTGCTTTTAAGAAATTATTTTGTACGGCCACCCATGATAAGTGACAGTGTGTCATTGCATCATGATCTTAAGTTCCATCCACTTTCTTATGCCTTTACTATTTTATTATTTTTAATTTATAATTTCTTTTTCTGTTTTTGTACGTCCTCGCTTTTTTTTGTACTTACAGCCTTTTACGGTTATGATTGCACCAGAGTACAAGAATACAATGAATGGGAATTCTGTCATTAATATTCTTGTCCATAATCCTTAACCGTTTACACTCAATGTTAGGATCCACCACGTGGACAAGGCATTACAAAATTCGTAAACGAGGGCGAATTGGACTCTGGATTTCTCGAACTAAAAGATCCAGTGCCCTACTATTACTACACTACTACAGTACATTAGCACAGCAAACATTTTCTCATTTTAAATTTATCTTTTCAGGTATGTCACCTTTTCCCTTTCTTTAGAGTTTCTGCCATTATTTACCAGCTAAAAGTTACGGAGCATTATGAGACTTGACCTGACTTTCGAACGAGCAACAATTAACTGTGCACATCAAAAACAATTAGGCCTTATTATAATGATTAGAGTTGCATCATAAACTGTATTGCGCTGGATGATGGAGTCTTATAACCTTGTGGAACACTAAAAAAAGTAAAGTGGACCACAGGTCCTTGAAGTTCTGTCAATATTAATAAAATATGGGCAATGTGGAGAAAAGAGTGTCAACATAAATAAAAAAAAAGACATTAGTTAAATCCGAATTAGTTAAATCAGAACGTTATGAAGATGTCATTAGTTAGAACGTTATGAAGATGTCATTAGTTATGAGAATGTCATTAAAAGATGTGTTGAAGATGTCATTAGTGATGAGTATGTATTTCAAGTTCATCATTTGTTTTTATGCAAGAGATTGTTTTTATACGCCCACATTTTCAGTTGTATGTATAATTAAAGGTG
>NW_008709421.1:1135588-1136557 GCF_000327385.1 Lottia gigantea
GGACAACAAAGGGTGCTATGCCTACATTATGATGAATATTTAGTCCTATAGGTCTTGCTGTATTCAATGTCTCAATCCAATGGGCCTCCCTAGATTGACGGAATTTGGTAGTTTCATCTTCGGGCAAGTCAATTTCTATACGCTCAATTGGGATTAGGGTGAGATCGTCTATTGAATGGTCGTCGAGGTTGAAATGATTAGAAACAGGCTTGTCTTTCTTTAATTTGATGTCTGACCTATGAGCATTAAAGCGAGTTCGTAAATTATTCTTAGTTTCTCCTACATATTGTTTGGGGCATTTCTTGCATGAAATTAAATATATTACATTCGAATGGTCACATGTTAGATGTTCCTGGATCGGGTACCTTTTATTCGTAGAGTTGCTTACAAAATAATGAGTTTCTGATATAAAGGGACATGTTTTGCATCTACTGGACAAACATGGAGCACTTCTTAAACCTGGAGGTACTTCGGCATAAAGTCTGTTTTTAGCTGCTATCTGTGCTAAGGTGGAATTTTTTATGTTTCGTAAAAATCGTTTAGAGTACCCACGCTCTTTCAGTTTTGAGAAAACAATCGTACAGGCTTGGTTGAAATCAGAAGATCTTGTACAAATTCGATGAAATCGTAAAACTTGTGACTTAATTATACCAGAAAAGGTATGTTTTGGGTGAAAGGAGCTCTTGTGCAAGAGTTGATGAGTATCAGTTTCTTTGAAATACACTTTAATATCCAGTTTATTTGTTTCTGCTATGGAATCTCCCTTAAAGACTGTGGTATCGAGAAAGTCTATGCTTTTGTCACTCACGTTTGCGGTTAGAAGGATGGTGGTTGTTGAGAATTTCAAAGAATTCCCAAAACTGTTCGATAGAATAAGTCCAAACCATAAAAATGTCATCCAAAAAGCGTCCGTAAAAAAGTGGGTCAAATGGACAGAGGGGCAACACCTCACGTTCCCACTCTGCCATG
>NW_008709421.1:1136903-1145075 GCF_000327385.1 Lottia gigantea
TTGGTTTTTGGACTGTACAATGTAATTTCCACTAATTTTGAACCCTCCTCATTTCCAACATCCAAGGATGTCAACACAAAGCGGTGGAGAAACGAGAGTGGGGAGGGAGGCATAGCATGGAAATGCCCAAATTGTGATGGATGGCATGTTGCCACTAAATACGCTACTGGCCCACAAAGTTCCAAAAGCAGTTTTTGATATACTTTGCAAGTAAAAACGTAATAGGTGGAGATTACAATGTTTTGTACATACCTCTGGATGTCTAGATGATTTCATCCCTAAGTCTAATTATCGACGCATATCCAAACATTGCTTCAAAAAATGGCTTCAAAAAATAAAAAAAGTAGGCCCCCTATATGGGGTCTGCCGAATATAGTATAAGGGGTCTGCGGATTATAGTTGGGTCTGCCGAATATAGTAACGGGGGTCTGCCGAATATAGTTGGGTCTGCCGAATATAGTTTGGTCTGCCGAATATAGTATAGGGGGTCTGCGGATTATAGTTGGGTCTGCCGAATATAGTATAGGGGGTCTGCGGATTATAGTTGGAACTGCCGAATATAGTATAGGGGGTCTGCGGATTATAGTTGGGTCTGCCGAATATAGTATAGGGGGTCTGCTGATTATAGTTGGGGTCTGCGATCTTCGGATTATACAGGTCTGCGATCTTCGATCTTCGGATTATACACTACCGCTCGGTATTATTAGTTGAAACCTTCCTATTACCTATGAGATATATTTCTTTAAAATTTGGCGTTAATTTTTCCGTACAGTTTTCTTACACCTTATATACGGATTTATAAAGTAAAGATAAACATGGGCGCAGATCACAGGGAGGACAGGACGACATGAAAAACATCAAAAAGTGCCGAAATTTTGCGCCATCACCACTCACAGAAGCGCCGTTACGAAGGGGCACACGTTGCGAATTTTATCGTGCGCATATTTTCGTCGATTATATATGTGACCAGTACAAATGGCGGACCGCCACTGAGAGGACTTGTCTTGACATTAAATTTGATTGGTTGAAAGGTATCGGTCGCCCTATAGATCACCCAGGTGAAAATTGAAGTTTTTAATTCAAAATTAATTTTCTCCTAGGTCGTGGGCACTGGATGACTGGAAAATTCAGTAACATACGAAACGTTGTCATGTCGCTATACTCTGCAATCGAATCCGACCCCCTTTGAATAAATCCTGCGTACGCCATTGTTCCCTCTCCCCTCCCATCCGCATTGAAAAAGCGATCTGCGCCCCTAAAGATAAAGACAGACTAATCTTAACTTTATTTGATATATGCACAGCTTCTTCTGTAGTCAAAAGTATAGTAGGGATCATCTTCATAATAACATTGACGCTCAAAATAAAAATCAAAAGAATCTGTAAAGAATTGTTGCCTGTAGAGTGAGCACAATATAGCTAATAGAGTGAAAACGTTAAGACGGACACGATATTTCGATGAAAAATTATCAGATCATCACGAAAATTGATAGGGATCATCTTCATAATAACATTAACCCACAAAATAAAAATCAAAAGAATCTGTAAAGAATTATTGATTGTGGAGTGAATACAAGCCAAATGTGAAGACACGGACCGCCAGGTGATTACCATATAGCGCGTGCAACTCATGTAAATACCGACTGGAGATGTTAATCAAGTTAGGTTCACATCTGAATTATGTTTTTTTTCTGATATTTACTTTCTTCTAAGCGTATTCAATATGTGCATTCACCATGTGATTGAGAATGTTTGTAAGAAACCCGTGATAACAAATTCAGTTCCTATGAGCGACGCTACTGGAGAAGGATATAAATATGATGTTTCTTACAATCTTGAAATTTTTGGCAATTTTGAATTTCAGAATTTTTATTGGTATATATGGATAGTGGCGACGATTCCGATTATCCTGTCTTTGTAAAAAAAACAGTGTTCCTAAAACAACGGGAAAAAAACTTATCTTTAGCGTGTAAATTGTTCGAAGCATGGAGAAACACCAGGAATACAAAAATACAGGAGGGCTCTACCAGTGGTCAAAACCTCTTTTAAAATAGCTTTTTTACGTGCAAATTGGATTATCTGAATGCTGATGAGCTTTGTAATTGTTTGTGTAGATTTGTGGCTGAGACCAGAAAGGAAGATGGTAAAGAATATCCACCTAAACCCTTAAGACCATTAGTGTTACTTATAAACATGTACCTTAATAACCTTGGCCGAACCGTGAAACTTCTTTCCGATCCTGTTTTTCTTGAAATGCAAAACACTTTAGATAATACAACGAAGATGGGTGCCCTGATAGCAAATGGATTCAATGTAAAACAGGCTACAGTCATTTCATCTGAGCAAGAAACAAGTGGTTGCCTAGCAAGATACGTCCACTTTCCTGATACATTTTCAGTATATCAAGGGAAGTCACCAATCTGTGTCAAGTCGAACCAAAAATCTAATTTGTGCAAGATAATGTTGATTTAAACACACCTTATTTAATAAAATTCTGACATAAACTGTCACCTCTTTCGCCAACAAATTTTGATGCGTTTAAGTCAAGGGCAATAACTCAAATTCCGTTGATCGAACATTTGTTAAATTCAATCTCTACTAAGATCTGACCATTATAAATGATCATACCAAATTTCATTTAAATCGGATGAAAACTGTACTCTCTATTGTGTTCACAAAGAAATTTTGACGCGTTTTTCACAAATCAGGGGCAATAAATCAAAAAGATATCCAACTTCGCACTTGTCCAAGATCTCATCATTATAAATATTCAAATCGAATTTCATTGAAATTGTATGAAAACTGTAGTCTTGATTGTGTTCACAAACAAATTTTGACCTGTTTTTCATAAGTCAAGGGCAATAACCCAAACTTCCAAAACCTCATCATTATAAATATTCACACCAAATTTCATTTAAATTGGATGAAAAGCCAATTGTTGACGGACCGACGGACGGACAGGGGCGACGACAATATACAAAGACAATTTTAATGAAAATTAAAAAAAAAACATACGAAATTTATTTTGAAAGAATGTTAATCAGAAGTAACACATATTCCTTCAAAATAGTTTTGCTGTTGTTCCATGCATACGGTATTTTGCATTTTGTATTTAAAATCGGTAGCCATTTCGGCCTGCGTCAAAAGCTTATAGAATAGTTTTGGCGTTTAATAACTGGATTTCTTTAGTTAAAACTTTCATTTATCATTATTCAGGGACACATTTTTCTAGATTTTGGTATATCTTTTTGTCACAAATTTGAGCAAAAAAAATTCTCTTACCTACAAAAAAGCGGAAAGCCACCATTGAGTGAATCAGAAAACTAAAAATCGAATTTTTATAAAAATATTTGTACACATATATCTTGTTACAAGGAACATAAAAAAGAAAACCGAGTTTAATTGGTCCATATTTAAGCCCTACAGACTCCAAAAAACAGGGTTTTTTTTAACAATGTGCCTCGGTCCGGTTTTTCAAAAGTTTTTATGTTTGATAGGCTATTTTTAATAGGAGAGTAGTGAAGATATTCGATAACACTATAAATACTCTTTCCTTTCAAATTACACACTAAGATATAAGTGCTTTCGTAACTATGTCATTAGTACCAAATTACAACCTATACTCCTTAAGTGTTATAATTGGTTGAAAACTAAATTCCAGATCATGTTTAACATGGCATAAGACGTCAGTTGATAGGCATATTCATCATTTCATTATAAATGAATACTTATTTCATGGATAAATCGAATCCAGGGACCATAGTTATATTACAAAATAGAAAGGGAGACGCATTTGTTTGTTGCCCATCCCATTTCGTAAACATATATATACAATTTTTATTCTTTAATAAGAAAAAATCGACTAAATGCTAGATTCTCATTCGATTACCAATAATGTGAAGTCGAGATTCCTCGCTTTCTCGTGGGCGAGAAGTCGAGAGTAGATATGGCCGCAGCCTGCTTCCATAAATCTATGTAACTCTGGTCATTAACCAAGGACGATATCGAGCTGATACCACCACCAGTTGGGCAGCAAAATACTTGATGAACGAATTCTGGTTGATGCATTCCGATCCGGTTAAACTTTTTGGAGTTGAAAAAATAGCCTCCTTTAGAAACGTTTACATTTAATTTGGGTAACAGGTTTTATAACCATTTGAGGATGATAATGAGGAGGGGGAAGCCATAGATAAGTAGGAAGAGTTGTTACCTTTTCCGTAACAAATTGTTGATGACGACTAAGACGTAGGAGTTACCAAAAGGGCTTTATCAAGATTCTTTGCACTAGATTAATGATGCAACATGAAGCCCATGGACCCTAGATTTTCACAATTAAATTAATGATACTAATTAAAGACCATGGACCTTGCTATTATATTGCTCAGATATGGTACAGTTGGTTGAAATATGACATCTTGAAATTAAACTTTCAATCATCACAAAGAAATTCTAATACTAACAAAACTATTTTAATTCGGGTATTCCAATTTTCTTTAAAAATATAGAAAAAATTCAAAAAACTTTTTACTTTCCTCAGGCAATAGTAGAAACACTGCACAATTAGTGGAAACAGAACACAGTTCTTGAAATATGGCACAATTGGTGAAAATATGACAGTTGTTGAAATATGACAGTTGTTGAAATATGACACAGTTGTTGGAAATATGACAAAATTGGTGGGAATATGGCACAGTTGTTGAAATATGACACAGTTGTTGGAAATATGACAAAATTGGTGGGAATATGACACAGTTGGTGAAAATATGACACAGTTGTTGAAAGATGGCAAAATTGGTTGAAATATGACACAGTTGTTGGAGATATGACACAGTTGCTGAAATATGGCACAGTTGTTGAAATATGACACAGTTGTTGGAAATATGACACGGTTGTTGGAAATATGACATAATTGGTGGGAATATGACACAGTTTTAGAAATATGGCACAGTTGTTGAAATATGGCACAGTTGTTGAAATATGACACAGTTGCTGAAATATGGCACAGTTGTTGAAATATGACACAGTTGTTGAAATATGACACAGTTGCTGAAATATGACACAGTTGTTGGAAATATGACACAGTTGTTGGAAATATGACATAATTGGTGGGAATATGACACAGTTTTAGAAATATGGCACAATTGATGAAAATATGACACAGTTGTTGAAAGATGGCAAAATTGGTTGAAATATGACACAGTTGTTGAAATATGGCAAATTTGGTTGAAATATGACACAGTTGCTGAAATATGGCACAGTTGTTGAAATATGACACAGTTGTTGGAAATATGACATAATTGGTGGGAATATGACACAGTTGCTGAAATCAGACACAGTTGTTGAAATATGACACAGTTGCTGAAATATGGCACAGTTGTTGAAATATGACACAGTTGTTGGAAATATGACATAATTGGTGGGAATATGACACAGTTTTAGAAATATATGCACAATTGGTGAAAATATGACACAGTTGTTGGGAATATGACACAGTTGTTGGAAATATGACAACATTGGTGGGAATATGACACAGTTGGTGAAAATATGACACAGTTGTTGGGAATATGACACAGTTGTTGGAAATATGACAACATTGTTGGGAATATGACACAGTTGTTGGGAATATGACACAGTTGTTGAAAGATGGCAAAATTGGTTGAAATATGACACAGTTGTTGAAGTATGGCACAGCTGTTGGAGATATGACACAGTTGCTGAAATATGGAACAGTTGTTGGAGATATGACACAGTTGCTGAAATATGGAACAGTTGTTGGGAATATGACACTGTTGTTGAAATTTAGCATCATTGGTTGAACTATGACACAGTTGTTGAAATATGGCACAGTTGTTGAAATATGACACAGTTGTTGAAATATGACACAGTTGTTGGAAATATGTCATAATTGGTGGGAATATGACAGTTTTAGGATATGGCACAGTTGTTGGAAATATGACAACATTGGTGGGAATATGATACAGTTGGTGAAAATATGACACAGTTGTTGGGAATATGACACAGTTGTTGAAAGATGGCAAAATTGGTTGAAATATGACACAGTTGTTGAAATATGGCACAGTTGTTGGAGATATGGCACAGTTGCTGAAATATGGCACGTTGTTGGGAATATGACACTGTTGTTGAATTTTGTCCCATAATTTTCCATAGACAAACAAGCGATTTTAGTAGAAATTGATCATAATCTGCCGTATATTTTCTAAAGCCCCATCTACACGATATAACATTTGTTCAAACCCTCGAACGACTAGTCGCTTTATCCATGTCAGTCCCTCCAACCTGCATCATTGACCGGGGGAAACCGGGAAGAAAAATCCTAAGGTATTATCTTGACCTATGCCGGGATTGAACCGGTCACTTCATCAAGACAAATGAGGTAAATGCATCATGCCCAATTTGACTAAAAAGAAAAAAAAAAAAAAAAACTTTTGTATAAAATAATTAAAAATGTAATTATTATATCCGCTTAATTTATCGCTTATTTGACGTTTATGGTAAAGGTGGATACTGTTTGAAGTCTACTAAAAGCTCGCTGGTCTGTAAGCTGTTGCTCGCTCAATAAGGCCCAATATTGACCACTTCTTTGGATCAAGTTCCTGACCCATTGGCGAACCTTACGCGCTCTCTAAGCCTATGTTGACGAAGAATCGTCAAAATAATAACTGATTTGAGCATCAATGTTGAATTATTTCCCCCCAAAATAGTAATTTCTCTCCATATACAGTCAAACATCATCATACAAATATTAGAGCATGTTTGATGATATTGGAAAGTGTAGACATAAATCCACAACAAGCTTGAACATGGTCAAACAAATGTATGATCGTGTAGACGGGGCTAAGAATCAAACAAAAATAAAAAGAAGTATAATCAAAATATGTGACTAACAATGTATTTTGTTCCATCAGTGTTGTTTAGCAGACATCTATAATATATACAGTTAGCAGACAGAATTAATGATATTTATCAAATTCAATCTTTCTGGTCGGCTGGTATAGCAATTGTTTTTTCTTTTTTGTGTCCTTTGAAGTTTAAAATTAATCAACACAGTTTGGTAACATTGCCATGTTATCTTATCGACTGGCGTGTATTCTATTTGACTTCAAATCATAGGTTAACACATGTGCAACACATGGTAAATCAGTAAAAATACGTCTATACAGTCAAATTTGCTCACATTGTCCTGATTTTCGATATGGTTTATTCTTGGTATGATCCTAAATGTCTTGTTGCCAGTGGGCATTTGTTATTGTGGTTTGCAAACCTTTTGATTTCAAGAGTGTAATGATTTTAATCTTGCTTTATTTAAACCCACACTGACAGCTCACTTCACTATCCTCTGATCTACTGATTAATAATGGATTTGAAAGTAATTTTGATTTGTATGAGTGTACTGATACTCGTTATTTCAGCTGATACACATAACATTGAGGGTAAGAATATTTAAATTTAGGTAAAGTTCTTGTCTTGGAAATAAAGCTTTTCCTTTTTTGTTCAAATATGTTAATGTGCAAAACACGTGGTATACGGTTTCATAAGAGAAACTCTCTTATAGAAGCACTGGCCTCGGTCACAAGTAGGGACTGTGAATTTAAGCATTGAAATATATTAATTTGATAGCAAATTACCTACTTCTGGAGAAATTTACAAGAAAAAACGAATAATTCAGAAATGCAAAGCGATTGTTTCAGGGAGTTAATGAAAGGGGATCTAATCTACCATGAACAAGAACATTACTCAGATTTAGTATAGATGTTTGGGAATTCATCCTGAAGTTCTTTATAAAAGAGTTTGACAATCACAGAGGCATTTTTAGCTATAGAATTGTAGGTGGCAACGAAAGGCATAATTTGATTGTCATGCTGTATATTTAGGCCTTTAGGTACAACTGTTTGTAATTGGTTTATCCAGAAACTCTCCTTTGCAATCGCCTGGTTTTTGATCGTTGTAGATACAGAAAGTATAAGATATGACTTAAAATAAAATGATTTACAGCTTGAACGTATTACGACATTGATCAGGTTATATCTTCTGCCATGCAATAACATCAAAATAAACTGGTTGTTACATACCTAATTTCCTCTAAGATTCTATTTCGCTTTCTTGTTAAGTTATCCAAGTATTCGTCTGCAACAAATTGCTGATTGCTGGGTTA
>NW_008709421.1:1145125-1184094 GCF_000327385.1 Lottia gigantea
ATTATTACAATTAAGATGGGTAAGTATTCCTAAATATTATTACAATCCAGATGGGTGAGTATGCTTAAATATTATTACAATTAAGATGGGTCGGTAAGTCTAACTATCATTACGATCCAGAGGGGTAAGTATGCTTAAATATTATTACAATCAATATCTCGACCTCGGACATAATATATAATAGCAATTTTCTACTTCGGAACAAATTATAAATAATACATTTAAATTTGCCAATTGCCAAACCGGTTGGGGTAACATAAAGAAAAACTATTAATAAAAAAACCCAAGCGGTTTCAGTACATCAAGAGGTGACAAAAACTGTAATCCCTATCTCGTTCACAGTCCACTTTAACCATATTTTCAATTTGAAAGGGTTTCAACTCCGTTTGTCTAAAACCTAATAAACCTAGTCGCTAATTTCATAAAATTCGTACAAAATGAAATGTCTTGTTACAATCCACTATTAACGTAGATAAGGGTTGTAACAACATCAAAATTCAAACTTCTCCAAAAACACAATAAATTTTACAAAATCTGACAAAAGGTGTTGTCTCTAACATGTTCACATACCACTTTTAACGTAGTTTCAGTGTATCAAAGATTAACTGTAGTTGTCTATTGCTTATTTGTATGAGCACAAGCACTTTATGACAATGCAATACGATCTAAGACAATGATCTTCATTGACAATACATCGTGTTGATCGTAGACATTTTTGAACCATTTAAAACGTTTCTAGTCTTAACACCATTGCTTCATTGTAGGCCCCACCCACTTTCAAATTGTTTATTATTTTACATATTGAAAAAATGACCTGTGGCCCCTGCTCGATCCCCCTCACTTGATGTTTCATAGAAACGCCACAGGTTAAAATGCCATCCTATAAGAAACTTGTTAAGTGTAAGGACAAAACGCCAAATCAACTAGACCTATGGCCAAGACTGTGACTGCTTTTATTTATCAGCTTGTCAAGTTTAAGATGAGTACTGTTACGTTAAGAAAAGTATAATGTGTGGCACATGAAACGTAACAATGAAATAAGTCGAATAATCAGTTATCGCTATAATTATTTATTTAAAGTGATAATGAATAAACAAATAATACAAATAATCCTACTTAAAATATGACATAATCTTGACACAACCAGAGAAATGCTTCCACCTTAGGGCATGGGTTTATATACTAACTCATTGGGTTTAAGAATATTCTACAAAATATTTTCAGATATTCTTTATCTGTATGGAATGTTCCAGAGTAGACTAGTGTGATCTCTGTTAAAGACTTAAATAGTTACAAATTATAATTAAGTGCATACTCATAACAGTACATCGTGTAAACCAAGCTTCAATTGTCTACACAAATGTTAGATAACGTTTAGTGGATCGCACTAAATGTTGATCAGAATCTATTATTTTGTTTTGGTGGCCTAAATAGTTTATAAGTATATGTGTATTGGTGTGATTCTCATGTATTTACCATTAAAGCTCTTTACATTTTCTTTACAGACAAAAGAACAATTTCGTTGGGCTACAATCAGCAATACTGCTCTTCACTCCAGAGAGCTTACCATATTGGTTCCAAACCCTTTCTGAAAGCAATACCATATCGATTTACCACTATCTTACAGGAAGCCCTTTAAAGGTATGAAAACAAAAAGCTGGAAATTGTGGAATCAAATCTGTCCACGAACAGAAAAAAAATATATTATCCGGACCCAAATCGAAATTTATTTCAGTCAGCTGAAGCAAAGAAAGTTACTCGCCGGACAAAGTGCATTTTCTTACATGAATTTATACCCCGGTTTATTTAATATAGTATCGTTTATCTAACAGCATAGTGTTTATCTTCTGAATATATGTTTTGATTCTGTCGTATACAACTGTGATAATAATTTTGTCTGATCCACAATTGTGATAACCGATAATTTTGTCTGATCGCATAACAAAATAAATTAGTATTCGTCCAATTCACGCAACTGTTAGCAAATGGAGGCATTCCGCTTTTTTGTAAAAAGGTTTTCATTATCAAACACGTCGTAATTAATAACTGAAAATATTTCTAAAGTATGATATTTATATCCATGTATCTTCTTGATCAAACTGAATTGTTATAAAAGGGTTAATTAAAAATAGCGAGTACTAATTATTATTTAAGCAGTTTTGGTGTTTGGCTTTATAAAAGCCCGATATTATTAATTGAAACCTTCAGAATAGCCTACGTAGGAGACATATTAGGCGTTTATTTTACTTTACTCAAGTCCGTACACTAGTTTTCAAACAGCTTCCAAACAGCAAAACGAACTTAAAGACCTTACGTTATATTTTTAAGTATTTGTGACGGCTTCATTTCTTTAGTTAAGACTTTCAGATAGTTTTTAGATTTTGGTGTTTAGTTATCACAATTCTGAGCAAAAGTTGCGGGCACTCGTAAAATATTTTCATGATTTTCCTGAATTATTTTTTACGTAAATAACTCCCATCCGCAAATTGCGCGCAAGATATAACGATTTATAACGTTAAGTATACGATTTGTAGGAGTTATTACGAGCGGCGTCCATTAATGCCTACATCAGTGCCTTTCAACCTATATGATCAAAATTTTCCGTCATTCACTGTAAAACATCAAATAACGAAAAAGAATTAAAAACTGAAACATACTTGTAAGGTATTGCTTCAAACCTATTGAGGGAAGAACACGGGCAGTGATTTGACACATAAAACACAATGGACATGTTAAGACACTTTACCGAGAACCTCGTATGTTCCTGTTAGTTATCCGTGTCCACTTTTGTCGTAAATACATTGCATTAACATTAATAATGATGCTTGCGGTTGACTGCGAGTTGGCGATTTGTAAGGATGCGCCTTAAAATATTCATAGCGATGGGAATTTTTGTAACATCAGAAATGTATTTTATTTATAAATGTCATATTTAGACTTATCTTCATTTAATTACAGATAACTTCACTGTATAAAAATGGAACTAGAATTGTAAGTTTTGGCCAATAAATCAGGATGAACTGCTGTTCAATATGTAAATCTTGTACCTCCACCAAGACCAGGTTTGTAGTAAATTCGGTCATGGATCTCTGTTGAAATGAACTAGGTTGGAAACCCTAAATCCGCTCCGTAATTAATGACCTGGTCAAATTCGAACTGTCATGTAGAATAACGAAAATTTTATTTATTTTATTTTATTTATTTATTTATTTTAATTTAGATGCAACATTTTTTTATTATTATTTTATTTATCCTTACATCTTTTTATTTTTTTCCAAAAAAATAAATGTTAAAAATAATGAAAAAATAAATACCTCTGTGGTCCATCGTTCTCGTTCTGATAATTAGAATATCAAGTCCCTATCATTGAAAGATGTAAAGATTACAGTAATTCGCCTTCAATCATATACATTTCTTGACGTATGTAGATAAAACTTGATGAAACTTTAACATCACCCATGGATGAAGAATCGAAATATATCAAGTATGAATTATTGCCCTTGTTGTTTTAAAACATGCATTTAATTTTTTTTTAGCTCGTGAACACTAACCTATTGAAAATCTAAAAAGAAAAATACTAAAATATTTAATATGGGTTATTGCCCTTCACGCGTTCAATTTGTATTTCGTAAACGCCCTAGAAGGCAAAATTGTTGATTGATTTACACGAATCCTGGTGAAATTCTGGTGAACGAAAGGGCACTGATTGATTCGGTGTTTGTACTGAAATTTCATCAAGACTTGTGCCTTCTACAGTGTTCAAGACCTTAACATTGAACGCGGTTCAATATTTTTTTTAATTTTGTTAATTTCAATAGAGTTCAACCAAGAGTGATAAGAAACAATTTTAAGAAGTTTTGTCAAAATCTATCAAGAATTGTTTATAAGCTAAAAGTTGCACGCATTTTCAAGAACAAGGGTAGTAACTCGCAATTTCAAGCTAACAAGAAGAAAGGAAATAACTTGTACTTAATATTATCGATTTGTTGATTTTCATTCGGGTTCATTCTTGGGTAATACTAAACAATTACACCAAGTTTTGTCAAAATCTGTCAATAATTGTAACTTTTAGAGTGTACGGGCAATTGGGCTGGAATTTCGAATCCAAACTACAAACTATAAGTGTTTCGCTTCGAATGAGTGTTAATTTAACACATTTTCAAGAACAGGAGCAATAACTAATGCTAAATGGCGGCCGTGGGTCCAATTCTCGTTCGGCGTGTGATAGTCAGATGACCTAGAATAAATCATCTGCACTCCTAATTTCAGTCAACCTGGCTGTAAATGGGTATGGACAATCAAAGAAAGACCAATGCCAAGAGGTTTGGCCAAGGACCAGCTGGTAGAAAGGATCCTTAGCTGTGAACCTTGAAGTTGTTATCGTTGTAAAATATATTTTTCGATGTTTCTGATTTTCAATATCGTTCATCCGTGGGTGATTTTAGCAGTATGAGCAATAACTCATACTTAATGTTTTAGGACGGACGGACATGGATGACACCAATATAAAAAGTAAAACTTGTCCCCAAAATGTAAAACTGGTACCCCAGAATAAAGAACCTGGGTAAGACCAGTATACTCAGAATAAAGAACCTGGGTAAGACTAGTATACTCAGAATAAGAACCTGGGTAAGGCTAGTATACTCAGAATAAAGAACCTGGATAAGACTTGTATACTCAGAATAAAGAACCTGGGTAAGACTAGTATACTCAGAATAAAGAACCTGAGTAAAGTTTAAATACCCAGAATACAGAACCTGGGTAAGACTTGTGTACTCAGAATAAAGAACCTGGATAAGACTAGTATACTCGGAATACAGAATCTGGGTAAGACTTGTACACTCAGGATAAAGAACTTGGTTGGTACTTCTATACTCAGAATAAAGAACCTGGGTAAGACTTGAATACTCAGGATAAAGAACCCGGGTAAGACTTGAATCCTCAGAATAAAGAACCTGGGTAAGACTTGAATACTCAGAATACAGAACCTGGGTAAGACTAGTATACTCAGAATACAGAACCTGGGTAAGACTAGTATACTCAGGATAAAGAACTTGGTTGGTACTTCTAAACTCAGAATAAAGAACCTGGGTAAGACTTGAATACTCAGAATAAAGAACCTGGGTAAGACTTGAATACTCAGGATAAAGAACCCGTCAAAATTACATTATTTTTTTAATATGGCGGCAAATTTTGGACTGTTGTGATGTCGTAACATGATTGATAAATATTCACTTCGGGTGATTTTACAATAAGTGCAGTTGACTTATTTCTGAATTTTACTAAGATTGATGTTTTGGCCACAAAAAATGTAAATTCTAGTAAATTCTAGTGTCCGATCGTAATGTTTACTGAATTGTATTTCTGCTTATATTGTTGTATAAAATGAAATATTAACTTTAAAACTGGGCTAATAGTCTTAGACTGTCCTTGGGTTGAAAGAAAATGCCAAACAATAAAAAAATTATTATTGTCTGAGCAAAGTAAAGCACACATTATTGTCTTCAAAATTTGCTTTTAAAATGGCCCATTTTCAGCAAAAATTTGTGAATTTTGGGGGTTGAAATTTCAAGGACGGAAATGAGTTTTTCAATTTAAACTTACAACAGAGCATATTTTTACCAACACGAAGATATTCAAAGACTATCAGTACTATTTTGAAGCTGATATTCCAATTCTCTTGGAAAATATCGAAAAATTCAAAAAAACACTTTTATAGTTGAAAATATCATTTTACGGAAGGAAATTTTCAGTTCCGAAATCTAAGTCAGTTTCCCCAAAAAATTAATCGACGTGTTTATTTCAAATATGAAATTTCCAAACATTACATTTCTATGAACCCAAAGACATTTTTAGACAAATAACATGAAAATGTATAATATTGTGGATATTTGTGAAATAAATTCAATTTTGGGCTTACTGTCATCAGAAAGTGGTCATAATATATAAGATGATATGCTATAATGTGGCATAACACATCGATCGGAGATGTCTTTTTCAAACATATTTAGGACAAGCCATCTCGGGGGAAAATGGTATGTTATAAGATACCAAACAAAATTAAAATGACTTAAAGAATATACCCTGAATGTGCTTGCATGTAAATAATCATCGATATCGCTTATACATTTTTACCACCCCTTATCATTGAATATTGAAATGAATGATGAAGTGATAAAATATTAATATTATTTACCTGGAACATAGTAATTTTGATAAATCCTGACCGGACAGCTTGAAAAAGTTTCAATATGTATATGTTATGGTACGTGAGTTGATCTCATGTGACCTGTAATATTGCACGTGCATGAGTAGATGTTATTATTTGTGTAATCTGTATTTTAAGTAGGTTAATGGTCCTCAAGCAGTCCAATGCGTTCAATTATGACGTAACACGCGGACGCGGACCTTCTGTCCTTGTGTTACGATCATTATTGGACTGCTTTCGGCTATTAACCTATACTTAAGCAACGTTACATGATAATGCTACTACGGATAATCGTACCGTTGCTTCAGGAACATGGTGTATCATATGCAAAAGAGGATACATTCGGTTTTTTAAGTTCCAGAAGAGGAATTTGAATACATTTGTTCAAAAAGAAGAATTCGCGAATCTCACATAAATTTATGTTATCAAATAGTATAAAAGTCGTCGCTGGCAGAACAAATCAGTCATTCAAGGCTAACAAATAATACAAATTTCAAACGGGGAAGGAATACGCGAGGGGCTAATAGGGGGGGGGGGGGGGGTTATTGTAGATTGCAGAAGTAAAGGGGTGGGGGGGGGGGTATTCAAGATTTCCTGGGGCGACAAATTTTTCAAGCAGATTAACTTTTGTTAAGTTCAAGTCATTATGCTGTAACATTTCCATTTCGGTTCATTTTGGACAAATTACAATATGGCGGCTTCCTGATGAAAAAGTTACTATTTGAGAATACCAATTTATTAAATGTAGAGAACAATAACTTCCAGATAATTAAAAAAAATTGCCAGCTAGTTATCTATCCTTTAAAAAAAATCATATAGATATAATTCTTATTATGATGTCACCAGCTTGAAGGAGCATCCCTCAAATTATATACATCACAGATATAGACACTTTAATACATCTTTAACAATAGTTTCATACATACAAGAAGAAAGGAGAAGAGGATACAAAAATTGATCATAGAGTCATTACAGTTGGTGTATGGATTTCACACATCAGAATCCAAACCACGATTATTTTGTTTATATCAATTCCAAATTAAATAGAAAAAATGTACAGAATATTTAAATTCAATTTCAGTATTTTTAAATTTGTCCATCCCCACACATTAATAATAGCTGTTTTGAGTACAATATAGTACTTTTTGTACAAAATAATGAGTGGTTATCAAATTATCTGTTCCTTAATATACAACACATTTATTATGCAAAGAAGCTGATGACATCATAATATCGTAATCCTACCGACACTCAATCCTTGAGCAAACCCTGATCATTGCACAAAAGAGAAGAATAATTAGCAAGTAATATATATAATATAGTATATATTAATAATTCTAACTATACAAGTATTTTCTATGTAGGTAATGCACTTGCATCCAAGGGAGAGAATCGCAATAGCCGTCCATATACAAAGTTCTGTTAATTTGACGGGATGCATCTGAAACAGGGTTTCCAATTCTCGAACAAAATATAGACTCATTTAGGATTTTTTTAAATTTGAATGAAAAATGAAAATGTTAGAGAAGTTCAAAAAGTCATGATTTTCATTTATCAATTACAAAAAATTTGATACAAAAACAGGATCCTAAACAAAATTCGCAAAAAACATTTGAAATTGTTGACAATATGTTTATCTAAGCACTTTGTAAACAAATGTACATTGAATATAGAAATTTGAATTGTTAATATGAGTATAAGAATAAAAAGGTCAGAACTTTTTTTTTTAAACCACCTAATTTTCATCACAACCATTGTTTAGTTTCTGAATGAAAGGCAAAATGTTCATTGTATTTCGAGACATCAATTATTTATACAAACAAAATATAATATATTAACGTTATATCGACTAGTTTCTAAGCAAGAGACATCCACAATTACTAAATACTTGTCTGAATTACAAGTCTGTAAAAATGAGCTGTCATTTCAAACAGTTTCCCTACATTTTGACCCAATGATTGTACAGTGTATGTTGATCCTTCTCCGTATGTTCCTGCTAATTTTTAGATCCAAAATATGGTAATGGACAAATTCCTTCTTACTGAAAATGCCATAAAAATCTTGAGTTTAATATGATTTATGAAAGACTTGAAATTCAGACAAAATAATTGTTAATATTTAAATACAACAAGCAAGCCAGTGTCGTCAATTTGTTCACAAAATGAGAGTAAATAAAGATAATGGCTCAATTCTCAAATGGATGATGAAAATGAACAATAATTTGTAAATCTTTTATATATATTTAGAACACTAATAAGATAGTTTAACCCTTTGAACAACAAGTCAATCAACCAACATCGCCCATTTCTTTTGGTTGAAGGAGTGACAGCTTATGATGAAAGGGTTAACACAGAGACCTGATTCTCATAAAATAACAGTTAATCACACACACGATTCAACAAGTACAACAATAATGATCAAATAATTCATAGTGCCAAGTACATTTTTTGTAAAGGTATACTACCACTTAGGATGACCAAAAAATTGAATATTTTTAACTTGGCCAAAATGAGTCTTTGTTCCGCAGTGAATTCAAAAGAATCCCTCTATAATCCAATTAATCTATAAAACTATATAATACATTACTTAGAATCGTTTTTCAATAGTTAACTAGTTTAATGGAAATATCGTCTTATATAGAGATTCTATTCTTTAGTCATGGCATCTAGAAAGTCCAACTGAGGAATATATACTCTTATTGACCAAGTTTTAGACTTTAGCTTTTCTGTCTATTTTAAGAGGCAGTATTTCTTTAACTGTTTATAACTAGTATAGTTTCAAAACAAGGATTCCTTTGAGTGGAATTTCTCTAAACTACTGTTTAATCCACTTGATTGCAATATATTTTGATTCCATACTAATTAAAAACAAAGTCAAATCAACTGAAAGCACAGACTTAAAAAAGAATTATTTTGTTCTCTAAATATTCAGAAAAAATCTTGCTGGTTTCTTTTCAGCAAACTCTACTCTAAAGACTTTGCACTCGTATTTTGATTATCAACAAAGTGGAATCCCTGTCCATTATTTCAATATAGATATGACATACATGTAAATAGAGCACTTAATAATAATAATAATAATAATGATATAACATATATTTAACATTTTAAATGGAATAAATAATTGGCATCATCAACATAATTGATATATGTAAATTTTTTCATTAATTACTCATTATTAAAATAAATATATACATCTATGGATTTTTTATTGTTGAGGAAATTTCTAATTCAATTAATACATTAACCCATACCTGTTTACTGTCTACCAATGATCTGAGTCCAACAAGTCAAAAATTATTTCAACAATGACAGTAGGTCATGTTAGGGTTAAAGGGATTATAAAGAGGTTTTCTAAATTTTTTAGTTTATCAGAGAGACACTGATAGCATCAATTTGCAACATTCCAATTTTCAATCAGACCACTGTGGTTCCTGCAATTCCACTAAAAAAATAAGCCTTTTATAACATCACTATGACAAAAATTGCCGTCGATGTACAACTTTAGCAGTAATGATGTTAAAAAACGTTTAGTTTAAGTGGAAATACAAGAACCACAGATGTCTGATTGAAATTTGAAATAGTGCAAATCAATGCTATCAATATGCCCTATCCACAAAACTTTAAAAAAAAAACTTTCAACAACCCCTTAAAATAAGAATATCATTTGCAATTCCATGCAAATATTCCATTAATGCAAGCTATTTTCAATAAAGTTGATACATTTTTCTTATGATGAAACTACATGTTATATCTAAGGCTACTCTACTATAAATAGTTACACATTCTGATAAAATAAGTAAGATGTTACAAATTTTGATTAACATTTTCTATAAATAACTTAGGTGCATAAGGATCAACAATTGAACATAATAATAATAATAATTTATAACTTTTTTTTTCCAGTCTCAAACTGAACGAAAAAAAAAATATATATATAAATAATTTATCAAATACAATCAAAGAAAAAGATAACTAAATGAATGAAAACCGAAGTTTGGAATGTTAAGGACTGTACAAAGTCGTTGATAGGTGAAACCTCGCAACCAATGGTTTAACACAATATTATTAATTAGTATATGTACAGAGAATAGCAACAACATATACATACAAATTTACAGATACTATCAATTTGTAATTTTTTTGCATACCAAATTAATTCTATTTGTTCAAAACTCTGTTGAGTATTTTTTTAAAAACAATTCTAAGTGTTAATTGAATATATTTCTTTTGCATATTTTGAGTCCAATTTGAGTATTGTATAGCTGTTTTCTGAGTCTACAGAGAATGTATAGTGGTCTGAATCTACTGCCGTCAACACTTTGAGTCTACCTATCTACTATTTACGTGAACACATTTGAACAGTGAACAAAATATTTCCTAAACTTCTTAAACTTAAAAACTAAATATTGACAAATGTGAACAACAAAGTGATCCTCAAAATCTAAGCATTAACATAAAGGATTGGAAAAACGGCACAATTTCATGTCAGATTTCGATGACACCTTAGACTCCGATATGTACAATTTTGTTGGACGGAAATTTAGTTTTTAGAAATAGACACCAGAGAATCCTGAAAGCTGAAGTTGCCTCCCATATTTCCTTTCTATCGACATTTTGCATACCAGTGCATAAATAGTTATACAATGCATATATATTTTGACTGATGCAGCAAAGTTCAGCAAAGATGTTAAAGAACATTCTGAGACAAATCCAAACATAGAAAACACCTCATTAAGATCAATGATAGGAGAAGCAATAAAATTCTTGGATCTTAAAGGGATTGTAAAGAGGTTTTCTAAATTTGTCATGTGTATAGTGGAACACTGACAGCATCAATTTTCACCATTCCAGTATTCAATCAGATGTCTGTGGTTCCTGCAATTCCACTAAAACTAAGTGTTTGATTATGTCACTAATCACAAAATATGCATCATCACATAAGACCCTTCGTGATTTGTCATCAAACACTTAGTTTTAGTAAAAATGTAGGAACCATAGACTGATTAAAAATTAGAATGGTGCAAATTGATGCTATCAGTGTCCCTGATACAGAAAAAAATTTAGGAATCCACTTAACAATCCTGTCTTGTATTAAATCATTAAAGAACTGATTTGTTCATATAAGAAAATATAACAGAATGTACGTAAAAAATCCTTGATAATCTATATCTCAATCAAATTTAAAAAACTTGCAAATCAACTTGTTAATAGGAGGTAACTTCATACATTACAAGAAATGTACTGAAAGTAAAAAAAAAGGATTCGTTCTAAATGTGTTCTTCGATGACACTTTCAATACCATGGAAATACTACAAAAATGAATAACAATTTTACAATAATGATAATAATAATAAATTGATATTTGCAAAAAGGGAGTAAGTTTGAAATAGACATCCATTAAACTCAACAAGACAACATATAATATAGTTTCAAAATTACAATTTTTGAACAAATATTACAAAATTGGATTTCTTTTACCCATTGGCATTTTTGAACAATAAAATTATCTCAGATTTGAAACAAATCCATTCAAAATCTACTTCATACTAAGCCTAGAGTTGATCAAAAAAAGTATTTTTTGGTGGGATAAGTTACAAATCCTACATTAATTTGATGTTTATAAAATATGACTTATATTTATAGTAATTTGTTATAAAATCTTAATAACAATTACAAAAAGCAAACATTATCATTCCTATTTCTTTTCTTGCATTCATTCATGAAAATGGTTGCGACATTTCATAAATCACACACATAAAATGGTAGCTTCTTGGCACAATATTCAAACAAAACTGCAAATATTGCTATACTTACATTAAGCAATAGGGCTATAGCAAATATGCCTGAGAAAAGATTGCTACTTGTATATGTATGACAAGGCAGTTATTTCTTCATGTATGCATAGCAAATAATGTTGTTAGAAGTGTTTGTTAAATTATATTTCGAAATAGAGGTTAACCTATATTCATATAATCATTTTCATACTTCACACAAGTGAAGGGAGACAACTATCATTTCTGTCCTCATTTTACTCACTAATGAAAGCCTTTACAAAACAACCCAATTTTGGGATAGTGTCTCTAAGCCCTTTATTTCTGTGTAACAAGTCTTCTATAAATAGGTAGTGGTGATGAACATTGTGCCAAAAGCTACTTCACAAATTCAACATTAATAATTATAATAATATAGCATTTCATTCAATAATTAGTAGAAAATTGGGATATAATTATATTTTAATATCACAATAACTTATAATCCGTGACAATCTTGTCCCCTATTTGTGGAAATACTCTAGAATGCCATGGCAACTGGAGAATGAATTATTG
Source organism: Lottia gigantea (assembly GCF_000327385.1). Taxonomy (NCBI): domain Eukaryota; kingdom Metazoa; phylum Mollusca; class Gastropoda; family Lottiidae; genus Lottia; species Lottia gigantea. The sequence continues at coordinate 1,157,662 of NW_008709421.1, forward strand.
GAAACTCGTCTTTCCTACCCTGAAAAAAACATAACAGAACTCTTTGTAAAAATACTGAATGGATCAAGTAATGTATGAAATTAATAGCATTTCACTAGAAATATTATTAATGACCCTGAAACATGTATTCAGTACTATCTTAACAGTGAAAATATTTTATATGGTAGCATCACAATATGTATAATTATGTCATTTAAGTATAATCACTCAATTTTATCGTGATATTAGTATTATCTGCATGTGAGAAATAACATCTAAGGGTGATATCAGTCTCAACTTGCAGGAGAACCAGATACTGGATTTCAATTTTGATAAGTGATACATTATATTGTTAAAATGGAGCTCTTTCAGCTAAAGATGCTGAGATAACAAACTAGTTACGTCAGGTGTTTTAGTTTACTCAAGAGCTTAAAGATTAGTTTGACTCTATATTTTCCACCAGCAGAGTGTGTTTGTATTTCTAATTGGAAACTTATCAGTGTAATTCAACAAAAAGTAAAAAAAATAATTAAAAGAAAAGATAATAAAAAATTGAAATAAAAATTAAAATTTCTTAAAATTTCCATGAAAACATAATTATTGGCTTGTAAAAAAAAAATGAATTTAACCAATGAAAATGTATTCGTGGTTTTATTTTTGAAACATAAAAAAATAACAGTATAGGCCTAATCATATATCAGCTTAGTTAACAAAAATGTGAATTTGGAAAGATTTAAATAAATTGTTAATCAAAATTCTTTCAAAAATATTAGTAATAACAAAAAAAGGAATTTTTTTCCTTAAGCCGTTAATAAAATTATTATATTTTTGTTTCTTTTTAGAACAAACAAAACAATGTTAGTATTAAAAACTGGATAAAACAACTTTTAGAAACAGTTCATACCAAATTGAAATTTAATCTGTCTTATACACAATTTCAGCACTGTGGGAATGGGGCGATAAAAGTTCCTAAAATTTGAAATAAAAATTGAAATTTTTGTAAAAAAAATTCCATTCATAACATTTCAGTTTATTTTCAATAAAACACATTTTCAGCAGTGGATGATAATCATAGGCTATATGTATGTGATGTACATGATTAATTCAAAAGTTAGATAACTCTGTGCATCTTCACAATGTCAAGCAATGGTGAACTTTGTCTTATACCTTGACTACAATAGTCACTAATATTATCACAGAATTCAACCATCTGATCGGAATGTATGCCAGAGAATATAGGCAATCAGAATTCAAATTACGATTTATTGTTTACATACTTTCTGTTGAGAGCTCTGATTGACTGTATTCAATAACATACAATCCAATCAAATCACTGCATTTTGAGAAATGTGTCTATTGCACTCAAGGTTTAAGAGGAAGTTCATAATAGCTTGACATTATGAAGATGAACTGGATGTGTCTTTGTTATCAAATCTACTGAAAATCTCCTATATTGATAATAAACAATTCAATCCTTCGTAATATGGTAAACAAATTTCTGTTCATGCAACATAAAAATTTAAGAATTTTACGCACATTTATTATGTTATTATGTAAAGCTTACCGCTTCCCCCATTTTATTTCTTGCATATTCAATTCGAATACCACCTCTATCAGAGGACAACAACATAAACCCTTGTAATCGAGCCATTGCTTCAGTTGCTGTTCTTAAATCCTACAAAAAAAAAATCAACAAATTTCAATACTTTTCACCGATTTGGTTCTTAGTGCTCTTCTATGATCAAGCCTTTGAAAAATGACCTTTCAAGAATTACTTCTTAACTATGAAATGCCAACATGACACCAGATATTCCTATAATTATTATCCAATATCTGACAAATTTTTCTTGAATTTTTTTTTTCAGCCAAAACACCACACAAGTCAATATCTAACAATAAATATCCACGAATACCTCAAATGTAAATTTTTGTAGGTTTTAGATATTAGAATTAGACTTACTTGGAATTCTACGAAGGCTACTGGAGAACCACCCTTATTATGCATACGTACTCTAGAAAAACCCTGGAACCTATATAAAATATAACACATAAAATAAATAGCTTTATTTTTCTGACAGCACAACATCTTGAACATCAAAAAATTCAAATTGTTGAGCAAGTACAGCCATAGATTCTGATAATTCAATTCATATTCAATTCAACATATAGTGCATAGTGAACAAACTGTCTGTACAACAGGTCACTTCCACCATTGTAGAAATTAGCAAAACAATTTTTTAGAAAAATAAAACTGACATGGAAATGTTTTGTTAATGCAACAATAGAGTCGTATTTATAAGTGGGCAGCTATTGCTCACCAGACAGAAAATACTTTTCATTGGCATGGCTTGTCAACTCTTAATTTCTAGATCCTTCAGTTATAGAAGTAAAACAACATGGTAGTAAAAAAAAATATTTTGGTAGTTTTAAAATGCCACTTACGTTCCAAATAAATCTTTTAATTCTTGCTCTGAACAAAACTGACCCAAATTAGCCACAAATAATGTTGAGCAAGGGACAGTGGGTGATGTCATCATATTGGTGGTGGTGGTCATGTTCATTGCCGATGTGGGACTAGTTAAGATGGGGGTAGTGGCGTAAGAGGGGTGTGGAATACCCATAGTAGCTGGGGGGCCAATAAGGGCTGTGGGCTGGATCTGTAAAAGAAGAAACACACATCAAAGACTGCTATACTAGAGGGATTGGTTCACATACATTCAACATTTGACAAGTGATCCTGGGTCACATTTTCAAGTTAATCAATAAATTTGAATTTTAAATTAAATTATCAATCTAAGTACTGATTAATTGTAAAATCTGGATTTTAAGTTTTCAAGAAAAAAAGTCTCTTCATATTCAGAATTTCCAACTAATGTGAAAACACCCAGGACCATTTGGATCATTCATAAATAGTTTTATAGATAACATATTCATGCAAATACACTTTTCATTGACTATGCTTATACTCGTAACTATGCATTTACTCCAAACTATGCTTTATATGATGATGCATGTGGATCTATGTCTTAATTTAGCACAAATCTTGCAAGTTTGTGTCTATTACAAAAATACAATTTTAAGTACCACCTCATTTATTTTCATGTTTATTAGACCATTATAAAGTATTAAAAATGTCAAGAATGTTTTTGCAGCAGATTATTTAGAAAATGTTTTGACATAGACTTTAATAATGTCAGTAGGAAATATTTTCCAGATTCAAAATGAAAAGATAGTTTAGAGATTGGCCAGAGTAACATGAAAATAATTGGAGGTGGTATGATATTTTAGCACTGTTACTGAACAACTAGAATGAGAAAGTTTGTCGTACCACATATTGGGGATTGCTGGGTGAAACTACTCGTCCATCCCATGCTCGCTGAAAAAATTTAAACAAATTCACGTTTTGGGTTTGGAATTGATTGGTCAAAGTAACATTTTCTTTTTACAGGTGTGTCTTAATATAAGCTATTCTGCATGTATGTATTTTTAATATTTATGTGTGTAAATTTTTATGATTTACTTCAGCAAATTCACTGGTTATTCATTCATTTTCATTTTCAAACATCAAGACTTAATATGTCTATTAGTTTTTGTAAAGTTTGGTCGTTTGGGTGCTTGTAATTGTTTTCATTTTGTACAAATTCAAATGATTTTTAAAACAATGCAAGAAATAACAACATTGTGCTATTTTTAGTAAAAAAATGTGTTCAATAACAGTGTTAATATAAACAATTGAAACATATTTTATCAGCAATAAAAAAATAAACAGATTTATTTTCAAATATAAACAGGCTATTGACCTATTTATGAATGAAAATAAAATCTTTTAAAAGTCATTTTGCACTGTGCAAACATAACGGTAATTTTCAAAACAGAATTTCAAAAATGTTAGTTATGTGCAGTTGAACAGAAGATCAGATTTAACAGAAATTTAAATCAAAATAATAAAAAACAATTCGGTGCAATAAACAGCATTTTGTGTGCAATAAATTAATTTCTTTTCTTTTTATACCTTAAACTGCAACAGAATGAAACAAAACAAAAATAAAATCTTTAATAAATAAATAGATAAAACTGAAGATGACAGACAGACTAAATTTAGAAGTTTCGAAATTTTTTTTTATATTTATCTCATGATGAATAATAAATTAATAAGTGAATTTTTTATAATGTTGGCACAGTGCAAAAATGACTTAAAGACAAAACTAACCCGTACCGGGAGCTGTGTTAGGGCTGGGTGCTGCAACAGTGCTGTGTGATGCAGGGCAGCGGTGTGAGTCAACTCCGGATATGCGGCCAGAGGGTGGGGGGTCCAACCCTCCGGACAGCTAGGGAAGATGGCGGGACATAGCTCTTCTGCAAGTGAAGGAAGAAAAAAAAGACGCACACGTGAGTACACTAAAATCTGTGAGTGTTAAAGATGATATACATTTTAATAATAATAATAATAATTACAGAAATATAGTCTATACTTAAAGCAGAACATAAAGATGAATGGGTCAAGATTCTATTTGCACAAAGTCAATGAATTATCATCCCTCAAGTATAGTTAGTTCAAAAGTATGCAAAAGACAAGGAAAATATTGAACTATATTATTGAAAGTATGCAGTCTGTTCACATTTACATACTGCTATTTTATCCTTTACTTTTCTGTAGCAGACAGTAATTTATTACAAGACATAATACCCACAGAAAATGTTCAAGCAGCAATAATCAAGAAAATCTAGTCAAAAAGGTCTTTTACAGGTAATGTATCTTCTGACTTCTCAAATCAGGTTATATTTAAAGGGATTGTAAAGAGGTTTTCTAAATTCATAACTACTCCCTTATTTTGCATATGTTGTGATTAATCATGTCATTAAACACTTAGTTTTAGTGGCAGGAACCACCGACTGATTAAAAATTAGAATGGTTCAATTTCATGCCATCAGTGTCCCAGATACACATATAAAAAATACAAAAATCTCTTTACAATCCGTTTAAAACCTTTTAGATATAACAAAATGATGCAGACCAGAACATAAACATGCTTGATTTTTGCTTATTGATCAAAGTAAACGATCCAGAATTCTGTTAAGCCTGAAGCAAGTGCTTCCTTCACCAACTGATGGTACAATACATATAGAGTATTATAAATAGAAATTGGGCAACATGCAGTGGAAATAGTATAGTACAAATATATGTTGTATTGTCATACATCCTCAATTGTCATAGCATAAACTTCAGTAGGGACACAGGCTGAAATAGATCAGTTATCTGAAGATCACACAGCCTAAAACTCTGCGAAATGTCCAAAAGTTTAGACTGTTATCAATTCCAGACCAATGTTGTATCACCAGGCAAGTTAATTTCTGAATTTGTGTGGTCAAATCATATCCAGTTTTGAAAATTAGTTCTTACTCGTAACTATGATGTTCATGAACCATAAGCCATTGAAATCAAGTAGAATTTAAGGGCGAGAATATAAAACCAGCTCCACTGTAATTTATAGCTTCTGATCACTTACATGCAGTAAGATGTGGAAAGTTGGTGGGAGCAATTGACAGTAGAGATGATGGCTACATTCAGATAAATGAAAAATTCTAAAATAGCTATATAGAAGACACCAATCTTCAACCAATATCCTGTCCATGTCCTACATCAACCCATCAGACCCACGATAGAGCCTATAAACCAGCTAAGATCCAAAATTAAGGTTTAAACTATGACAGAATGAGGATGTGTGTCATCTATAAAGTTTATTCATTAAAAAAAACTACATGACTACAGTTTTTAACATGAAGACATGATTTAAATATTTGGACTATTTCTAGTCAGACCAAATAAGTAATCATTATGGATGTTCTGCATCGCTAATCTAGATATCTAAATCAGTTCTGTAATAATAGTTTAAAAAGGTCTACTGTTCTCAGACAGATTGTAATGGAACACTTCACGAAAGAGGTAAATAATTGATGTCCATAACCATGGTGAAAGCAAAAATAATTCTTTCAGCAGACATTTTGTTTGTACGAATGCGCAACAAACTTTCCTCAAAATGGATAGCGGTTACACTACAAAATTGTATCTGTTTCGAGGCTACCTTGCTGCAGTGGTCTCAAATGAAACTGTCCTCAACTGCTGACACAACTAATTTAAAATCCGTTCCCTTCTTGTAACAGATAATTTTTGTAATATAGACAGGGCTTTCGCAAAAATTTTCTTTTTACGTTCTGTTTGATAAAAATATATCAGAACTGCCATGCTGAACATCCTTATCAATAGCCTTTTGGTCTCCAATAAATTTACGACTATGAAAGAAAAGTCTGATATACTTACGGCCTGTTAAAGGATGGATAATAGTAGGGTGGGTTGCAGCTGGTTGAGGTGACTGCTGTTTAGGCTTTGTAACTTTTGTATTGCTTTTTGCAAACTCTAATCTAAGTGTTTGTGGTAGGTCAGGATCAAATCGAACTCCCTAAAATTTTATAACAGCATTAACAACCTGATGGCATATACCAATATTGCTTCTAAATGACGGTAATAAATCTTATTATGGGGTTAGCTCAGTTTGTAGCTTTTCATCTGCTGAGCTATTAGGGGTTCTACGGTAAGAACAATTCTGATGCCTGTACCAGTGTTTACTTATGTCGGCTTTCAATCCTTCATACCTTTCCTAACTTCAGATCAAGGTGTATCATTTACAATTGGTTATTGGATGCAATGCACTAAGGTGGAGGTGCGGTGGACAGAGATACCTTTCACTGTCTACCAAAATTTGCTTGGCATCTTTTGCTAGACACATTTCCTGTCTACCTTGTTTATTTTGTTAGCTTTTCAACATTGTGAATTGGATATCTATTTGTCAGTTTTCTCCTTGTGATAAACATATTCAAAGATCTGTACACAAACATTATCTAAGTTGAAGTTGGAGGTCAAAAATAATTTTGAAATCAGCAAAAATCTCAGATGTTTTTGATTCAAAGATCTAATCCACAGCATTACCTGTAAATCTTGTTTTGCAGTTTCAGCTGCCAATCTGGTAGTAAATGTAACAAATCCAACAGGCTGAAATTCAATCAAAACATACAGTATAAACAAATGTACAAAATTTAAAATATAAAAGTAAAGTGATAGATTACTAAGCTTAGTTATTCAAGAAACCAGCTTTAACTTATTGTCATCTCCACATGGTATTTTTGAGAATCAAGTAACAACATTGAGTCTACAATCAAATCAAAATAATTAACAGTAATGGGTTAAAGTGGCATTCAACTTTCCAATCCTAATGTGACAGTCTCCAAAAATGGATGAAATGTCTGAATGCCAAATTACAGCAATTATGTTTTGAGAAACAAAATTGAACTCTGGTCAGCTGGTAAAGAGAAAAAAATGATAAATATTTTTGTTAAGAAGCTGAAGGATAGAATAATTCTTCAGTTAACTTTCATGAGCACAGTAAAGATGTTGAAGAAAAATTAGATGTATCATCCAAACAGGAATTTTCATCAATACGAAATGCTAAGTTAAGAATCAACCAAAGCGTTTTTGGGGGTTGTATAAATTCAGAATCAAGGGAGGCAGCAAAATGCACCATGCATTTAAGTGTAATGCGTGAAATCTATCTACATATATCATAACATAAAATACATTCAGTATATAGTCAAACATACAGTATACATATTTGTAGGATCAGCACTGATTCAAAAAAGAATTGACAAAAAGGCTTTACACTTATTTAAAATTTTGATGACTTTTTTCTCACAAATTCAATTACTATAAATACAATATGTATGTAGTTTAAATATACTTCATTTTGCAGTTAAAATATACTTCTAATTGCAGTTAAAATATACTTCATTTTGCAGTTACAAATATACTTCAAATTGCAGACCACAAAGTCCTTAAAAAAACACTGCAATGCTTACTTGGGGTAAGTGTCCACCTAGTGACATACAGTAGGATTTTACACTGCCACAAAAACATTTGAATAATTTGGATAAAATATGTCAAGCGTAGCGATATCAATTGATTCTAGATGTAGCCTTGATTATTTTGTATGAGAGCTGTTCTACTATTTTGGATGGGTGACATGATACTCACTGATGTGTTCTTTCCATTTTTACTGGTAACTTTTAATAAAGACCCTTCATATCCCTGAAATAAAGAAAGTGCCATGTGAACAACAAGGTGAGAGAGTGAGAGCAAAGTGGAACACATCTTCTACAGAAGCAGAAGGAGCTGAGAAATCTTAGGACTCTTCATTGTTGAAGGCAAATTAACTTCACAACTCTTTTTCTTAGGAGGCAAAAAGGATAGTGTAAGCTAACTTGCAGCAACAAAAGATGATTGTCTTCAGTTTCCTTCCACTGTCTTCGAAGATGTATTTAAAAGGAGGGTCAAAAAGATTTGCATTAGTGTTGGTTGGTTGGTGTTTGGCCTTTGAAAAAACATGACACACCAGTTGACAAGTTGCGCGTGTAACATTCTTGTGTGCATTAGAAAAGGTGGTAGAGAGTATTTCAAGGTAAGGTACAGATATAAAGGGAATGAGATAAAAGACCCTCTATGTGTGAGACCACAAAATAATATAGCATCGTAATCAAAATCCCCGTAAATTAATTTATTTCAATCAGTCATGGTAAACCTGCTACTATTAGCTGCGTCGCATTCATCTGCTTGCTTCATTGAACTTACTTTACATGTTAGAACAAACTTAAAACCCTAGACTGCCACAAAAAAAAAAATCTTAACCTAGGAATTATAATAATACTATAAATATATAATATGGACATAAACTAACATTTATAAGTGTTTGGATGTGTTACCATAAGTGTCCATGCAAAGCTGACAGTGATACCATATTTTGAGTTTTAAATTTTTTGTGACCAAGATACTCACGCAGTTATTTTTAGTTGTCTTACCCATGACTTTTAAAAGAGCATTTTCATACCCCTGTAAATTATAATAAATTATGCACCATTAATGAGACTTTTATACACAAGTGAAGCATTTTTGGCCCATATTATAATTCTATTTGCTTAACTAGGCCTATAACTGCATCCGAAAAAATGACACCTTTTAATCCTAGCCCAACCACATAATTACGCAATATATACCCGGTAAACCTGTTGTTACCCAATGGCGTTAGACAATGTAATCATAGAACTTATATTATTTGGAGTTTAGGGTTCATTTCATTTACACTCAGACTTCAAGGGATTAAAGGAATCTCTTTTAAAAATACTGGCTAGTATAAAACAATAACCTTAAGTCTAATGGGAAACAACTCTTCTCATCCTATAGCCTTACTATTCTCACAACATTGAAAATTTCAGTATCAAACTCTTCACTTGTTTAATCAAACATATCAATCTAAAGAATTTCTGGAGTAATTTCAACAATTTCAAACATGATGATAATAATTTGTCAGCGTTGTCACTATAACAATAACAAAACAGAACTAGAACTTGAATAATGTGAACTTTTCACAAAATTATTTCCACAGCAAGTTTTCTCAGACATAAGAAAATAGAAATGTGAAGAAACAATAAGACGGGAATAATTTGTGAAGGCAATCGGAGGGAAATTTGTATTGTTGACATGATCAAAAATCTCACTAATGTCAATAGGGAAAGCAAAGATAACAGTGTAAATCAACATTCTGACTTGCCGTTTTATTGATTTAAATACCATGCTTAGTGTCAGTGGACAAAAAATCATTAATCTTTAACATTATCAAGACTAGCACCTTAAACCTTAAAACAATACAACTAATAGAGGTGAGAAAATCCATCATCACTTTTACAATAACCATTAACCAAATCTTAATGTTAGATTCTTCCAAGGCATCTTGTCAGAGCGTCCAAGAAGGTTCACCTTAGAAAATTTTATGAAATTTAATTGATTTGGTGCGTTCTGACACTTATTTAGAGGTGGAAAAGTATAATAATCATATTCTATAAATTTATGATAAAATCAAATCTAAGTTTAAGCTTCTTTGAAAAAAATCTAAGTTTAAGCTTCTTTGAACCAAATTAAAAATTTAGCTTCTTTAAACCAAATCTAAGTTTTAGCTTCTTTAAACCAAATCTAAGTTTTAGCTTCTTTAAACCAAATCTAAGTTTTAGCTTCTTTAAACCAAATCTAAGTTTTAACTTTTTTGAACCAAATTTAAGTTTGAGTTTTTTGAACCAATAGTAAAGTTTTAGCTTTTTTGAACCAAATCTAAGTTTAAGCTTTTTTGAACCAAATTTAAGTTGAGCTTTTTTGAACCAATTCTAAGTTTTACCTTCTTGTAACTTTATTGAAACCAAAGTTAATTTTTTTTTTAGTTTCTAGTAACAAAATCTTAATTTTAGCCTCTTTGAACCAAATCTAAGTTTTATATTAAGTTTTAGATTATTTGAACCAAATCTTAACTTCACAATAAATTCTTAAAATTAATCTAAATTTTGCCACTAATTCTTTAAACCAGATGTTAATGATAAGAGAAGTTTTTCTGAATCTTTTTGATTGTATAATAAACAAGTTAAGTAGAGAAAATCTAAACTGCTTTTAGTCTTTGAAATATTGACCATCCGAAAAAAACCATAATGTCTCCATTACAGACTTCTTATTAGAAGAAAAATCACTTGGGATACAAAACTTAAATTCTGTGCACCTGAATCATTTAAAATCAAGCTCAACCGAAATCTATCACAATTTAAAACCAATTGACACTAACAACATTAAGGAAGGTCATACAGAAAATGTCAGACATTTCAACTTGAATAAATTATAGGCCTACAGAATTGCTATTGTTTTTTTTTCTATAAAAATGCAATGAATACAAAAGAATGACAATTGTAAGGGAATTCCACTTTTAATTCAAAAGAGTAAACAACGATGTTAACAGGAAATGCTAACTTGAAACTTCCACCAAACTCTCATTACTTCAATGCTAAAGAAAAATCCAATAACTGTTCAATAATAGAAATGTAAAAGCATCTGAAAGATAAGTAGACGGAGAAGAAAAGATTCAAAGGAAGGGGAGAAAATGCCTGAAGTAACTTGCCGTGTACTGGGATGGGATAAGAAGCTTGGCATATTTTCTGGATCAATTCTCAGGCAAAAGAAAATCAATATGGTGAAGAAAACAGTAGAAAGAGTAAATATTGAGAGTAATTGTTTTAGACACAATTTAAGTGGGATGAGGTCAATAAATATTAACTTTTGAAACCATTCAGATTATTTTGATACTAGACCTTTATTTTATTTTTAAACAAAGATTTGCTAGAAGAGAAATAAGAGATTTTCAATACTGACTTTAAAGGGATACATGTATTGGAACGGATATAACATTTCATTTCATCAACGTATTCACTTTTATTTCACATGAAGTAATGTGGTTATTATATTCGACTATCTTAAGTCGATACCTCAAATTTAGTACCTCAAAATGCGAGAAAAAACAAAAAATGTTCCTCATCAAAGCAACCTTTTGAATTTGAACATATGCATTCCACCTTATTTAAAGACCAAAATAAATTGTTAAACTTGGGGTAAACCACAAAAATTACAAAATTTAGGATTGAACAAATTACAAGAAGCAAAATGTTCAAAAGCTACAAGTAGATTGTTAATATAGAGGTAAACATCACTTGAAGAAAACAAGACCAGTTCTAATAAAGATGTATTTACATAGTTATGATCAATTTCTCTTTGCCACTTTTTTCATTTTCTATTACCGCAGGGAAATGTTTGAAATTGCTTGAGTTTAATGGAAGACAATGTGGAATATAAATAATATATAACTAAAAGATCTATATTGAATTATCTGTTGTTTTGTACTGAACGACATCATAGTTAGCTGTTATTCTTGAAGAGACCACCACAGACAATAGAACACGCTTCAATAAGAATTACCAAGTAAAACCATTTGATGTACAGCAAACTCTTCAAGACGTTTGTTTGTCTCCTAGACATTAGAAATTGCTACTTCTACAAGCATGCAATCAAGCATGAATTTAATGCAACTTTTATAACGCATCATCTATTTTTTCTGACATTTCCAATGTATACTGAATTTTATAAAAAACACAATTCTTTCAGATCAAATTTTGACGTAACAATTATTGAAGAGACTTTAAAAGCAACCTTCACAATGAAACCATTTGATACCACTTAAACAACATAGTCAATGAGCAAAATCACAAATTATTGATATCATATTTTCTGGACATAAGCATAAATGATGTTCCTGCACTTGAAAGTGATTGGGAGAACCTCAGAGTTTAGTCTAAACATCAAATAATTGAGGAAGCACCTCAACAATCAAACTGTTGTATAAGTATAGTAATTGTTACTTACTTTATATGCCCTGAATAATAGATATAATTCTCTTGGTTTAGCATCCATAGGTAATCCACTGACAAATAGAGTTCTCACCTGAAATATAAACGAAAAAAATTTATTGAAACATTCACCCAAAAAAAGAGAGCAATAATGAATAATTTCACTGAAATCTGATACATGACAACATTCCTTTTTGAATAGAAATGAAATAGACTTTTACATCTGTTTTTTTTGCCAAGAATGGAATAAATATAGTGTTATTTGACAATTGTAACTAGAAGATAACACCCCATTATTTGTAAATACAAGAAATGTTATTTAACCATTGATCACTGGTTCCCAACCTATTTCAGCCTTCATACCCTGGAGCAATCATGTGGACCTTTCACACCCCAAAAATTTGTTTCATCCACATTTGCAGCAAGTGCTCTCTCAATTCAAAATAATTTCTTCTCCCACACCAGTTGGCCACACTCTCGACACACTAGTCACACTTCTCCAGGGGGTGAAAAAACCACTGGTTCGGAACCAGGGCCATGGATCAATTCTTCCAGAGTGATAGTACCAACAGTATACATCTTATCATTAATTACTAACTTAATCTTGTTCAAACGGCAAAGTTTATTTCAGTTTGTATCAATCCATGTTAACACATTTGAATATTAAAAAAAAATCCTATTATCATTGATTTTAAAACTATCCAAATGTTAATATCAATATTTGATTTCAACACAGGTTTTTAAATTATATATCAATATCCAAATATTGCTCATGAATATAATGAAACTCTGTTAGTAAAAAATATTCCGATTAATTCACAATTGCATGCCTCACTTGATGATGTCACAAATAATTACAATATCAATACAGCAGATTTTTCTGTTACAATACATAACCTACTATTGCATCATATACAAGTATAAAATTTGACACTTAAAACACTGTTGTTAATTACTCCTGCTAAGTGATTATGCGCTGTAGGTTTGAATCCTCCTCAAGGTAAGACAAATTCTGATGCCTGTGCTTCTGAAAGTCGGCCCATTGTCCACTTTCACCCCCTAATCCCTAATGAGCAGATCCACAAAAATAAATTCACCTCTGACTCCTGCTGTATTTCGACTCCCTCCATCTTTACAGTTACACATCAAATTGTAAAATGAAAGTTCTGGTCAGAAAAGATGGCTTTATAATCTCTAGTCTTGTCAATTGCTTATTTATAATTGAATACAACTCTCAATTGTTTCAACAATGATACAGATTAATTATTTAAATTAAATATAGCCTATTAATAATTAATGTTCACCTGATTCAGCAATTAATTAAAGCTCTAATTAAAGTCATAAAAAATTCAAAATGATCAGGCTTGCCAATAATCCTAGCCATATGCCGATCAATTGTCCGATATGTTCTGTGAATTGAGTAGTATATGCAGGTTTATATATAGGCTGTGTGGTATAGTTTACGTGATGTTTGTGCATGTTTCAGATCCCTAGATAGTTATTAATTTTCCTCTCGTTGTGTTCTGCTATTCATGCCAGTCTTCATCAGCCCAAACTATCACATTTGACTTAATATTTATGTATTTTCAAATGCAAAAAATTCAACATGAACAAAAAAGATGATTTGATATTCAAAAATGACCAATTCATTCTTTGCCACCATGGTGTATCTTTTGACTAAAAAAACTAAGTCAATCAATTCAGATACATAAGAATACATGGTGAGAGAGTTTGCTTTCTTTACTTATACATCTAATCTTTATTTTTAGAAATATAACCCAGATTTTAAACCACATAAAACCAGCCTGATGAGGATTACATATCCTAAACAGAATGATGTCTGCACTATTAGGTAAGCTCTTGTAATATGAAATCAAAATACAATTATATAAACTAACTGCTACTAAGAATTTCCAATTTTTTTTCAAATAAAGTGTCATGGAATTTTTGCTCCTTATGCAACACCTGATGCAACTCTGCAACTGGGCTTGTCAATCTGTCATCCATTTCAGAGTCAAAATGGCTAATATTGTTAAATCTGTATATTTCTTATTTCGCTCTACAATTATGTATTGAACACTATTTTAACAGTGAAAATATTTTATTATTGTATTTCTTATTATCATTTTTGTCTAATTTTTAAGGTTTGTGAAACTAATTATTGATTTTGCTATCATAATATTGATGTATTGGTAAAAGGAGAGACTTGGTTTATAATGTCTTTAGTTGTATAAACCTTGTGAAACAGATGGTATCAACAAAATGACTTCACTTACCTGACAAATTAGTTAATGACCCTACTACTCAGTCCATTATGTATGTATATGTAACCTACGTTTTAAAAGCAATAATTATATTACTTAGCGTAACTTATTGGTATCAAATTTTTAAATAATGCAATTTATATAATTGACAGCAATAACTTCATATTTCCAAAGGTATAGTTTTGTTGAATTATGCAAAAAGAGATGTTGGCTGGTTTAGCTGAATGTTGTTGCTGTTAGTCATTGTATATCATCAACAAATTTTTAAGGACTTTTTCCAATTTAATCTTTGCGCAGAATGATGCATTCGTATCTGATGTGAACCCTGTCTTTCAGGTTCTATCAAAATGTGATGACTTTCAATACATTCAGTAAGAAAACATTTATATCTTAAATGATGGTTTTCTAGTTCTTTTCATCCAAAATTAAAAAAAAAAAATTCTAAATTTGAATTTGTATTCATACTAGTCTGAACTCAATAGTCTAAGATTTATTATAATTGGTTTAATTGGCCTGATTCAAACAATATGGCTATTCTTTTCACTCTGAACTATTTCAGTTTTAAAGGAAATTCCATATTAGCACAAAATGAAAACAGATTTTTTACTCTTAAATTATGATTAAAAACAGATTTGACAGAATGTTAAAGAAAACAATGGTAAATTTTCATTCTTTAACAAGAATCATAAACACATATTCTTGCATCAATGATGACTAATCGCCAATTATAACTTAAAGATAGGTTGCCTTATTTTGTCAAATTAAGCCAACTATTTGATAAATTGGTGTTTCTAATGAATAATCATATCATTATGTTCTTATTGCATATAATTAAGAGTTATAACCAATCGTAAATGCCTGTGTTTGTACAGTATGGATAAGCAAAAAAAAAGACTTTTTGACCTTTTCTGATCGGTCACTCATTGGAATTCTACTGGTAATTCTCTTATAATTTAGCTAATTATGAATTAATTATGTGGTATTTTTCCATGTCATAAGAAGACTTCTACTTTCTATTCATATAAGCATTTTCATTTTCAAAAATCTTTTCAAAAATGAAAATAAGGATACCCATCTTTAAAATCATTGCATTAACAAATATTTCAGTTGAATGTATTTTAATAAGTAAAAAAGTTTTAATATACCATATCTATATAGTGAATATTTTCTATCAACAAAATATCCTATCTAGATCAATATGAATATACTTAGAGTATCTCTTTTAGAAACCTTATCATGGACAATTTATGACTGTATCTACAGCAAAATTTTGGCTTCAATTTATGAAGACTTATTTTCTTCTAACTGAAAGTTTTAACTTAAAATATTCAGCAGTTAAATTTCTTAACACCAAAACCATTTAAAACTTTGCCGTAAACTATTTATGAAGTTTATTATGCTTTTTGGTAGCTGTAAGAAAACTTACGCAAAATAAATTCCCAATTGTAAAGAAATATGTATCCTACTTATTCTGAGGTTTTCAATAATATCAAACCGTTTTGCAAACTTCCCCTTTAAAATGAACTATATATATATATACTCTTTGTTAAAACCTGACAATAAGAGAGGTAATTTGACAATTTATGTTTTACATTGGTGGACAAAATCGACAGGTGGTTGCTTAAAGAAAATAGATCTAATGTAACAAGTAATTTTATTTTCTATAATAACATTTCATTTTGTCTCTTAGTTTGACATTTTAGTTTAAATTTTATTTTTCATAATCAATTTAACTTTTTTTTACAAGTTTATGTTTATCACAAAAATTTCACTTTCTCAAATAAGCCTGCTAATTGGATTTTCTATTATTAAATTTTCTTTTTGTCTGTATATACTTATAGTGAGGTTATATGTCTTTTATGATCAATTCATATTGACCGAATTTCAACTCTCTATCTTTAGAGACAATTATAGTCATTTACATAATTTTTATTGATTTATAAACTAAATACAATGTCATTAGCTTTATCGACTCTTCTGTTTATGAAGTTTAGTTTAGTCAGGACAATTTGTATTAGGCAGACTAGACATATTAGGGATGAAACAAAAAAAACTGTAGGTCCATATGTTATACAGGCAGAACTAGACAGCAAGGAATCTCAAGTTTGCTTTGTCATTCTTTAATAATTTTCATAACAAACAATTAAATTTAATTTCACTATTATTTTGAGTTGATAGAACAATAATAAGCATTATTAAGTCTACTCTTTAATACAAAATGTTTTTTTGATAAATCTATTTACACTTGAATAAAGAAATAAAATGTGTTATCTTTGCATCAGGATCATTACTTTACAATTCATATCATTTAAGACAAGTAAAATTGTTCAGAGCAAACAAAAATTGAAACCAGCATGTTAAAAATCCAAATTATTGCAGGTGTCATAGCACCGGACAGCAACTGTTTACTTTTTCTGCAGACACCTGAATTTAACTCAACGCAAAAAATCATTAAATTCCCAAGAAATTTGTTGACTCTTTCTAACCAAACGTTGTCACTGACATTCAAATTTTGTGAATCGTGTGTTATTTGATAGTGTTTATGTGATCTGTGATTCAGATCAATTCTACAGTGTTACATATAGTTGACATCTAAAATACATTTACACTCTGACACTGGAAGAGATGACAACTTGTGATACAAGTCTATCAAACCAAATTAAGACAATAACATCTACAGACAGAATCAGCTAGGATACTGACCCAAAAATGCTTGACAAGTTCCTTGGATAACTTTTAGTTCTTTTAATCATCTGAAAACATTCTGTGGCTAGCTATTTAAGACATAGTTCAGGCCATTAGTACTAAGGCAAATATTCAAGATGGGTTCATCCCTAAGGGTGCTCACTATTGCCACTGTAAAATGTAGTCTATTCAGACTTTTAAAAAAACTGGACCTTAAGTCTATACAAACTGTTTAACATCTCATCAAACAACAAGAACATATACATTTTAATTTTTTTTCCAAGCATTTAATGCAGAAAGAAAACAAAACACTATATTTTACAAGGATAACAACTTAGGTTCACAGTTAAGGATCCTTTCTACTAGCTGGTCCTTGGCCAAACCTCTTGGCATTGATCTTTCAAAAATTATCCCATTTACAACTGAGTCAACTGCAATTATGAGTGAAGATGACTTATTCAAGGTCACTAGACTTTCATACGCCGATCAAGATTGGAACCCACATGTAAATGACGTTATGTTAAGAACCAATGCTCTAGTCAGCACTGTATTTTATTAGTATATATAATTAATTATATATATTTTGATATAGGTGAAAATACCACCATATTAAATATACTGATTGAATGACATGCTTAAAGTCTCTAAAGATGAGAAAATAAAGAGATAATGAAGTTTAAAGGAATAAAGTCTTTTTATTCATGTATTATTTCCCACAGTTCAATATATAGTTAACCGAGCATACCAACAATTCACTGTAGCGAACAATTCATTGATTATCTCTACTGTCTTATTCCCTGTTTGCAATTTCTAGCCATTATTTGATGGTTTGAAGTTTTTAATAATTTTCTACGATGTGAGCACAATATTGGATGTTAATATGTCTCTAATATGATTAATGTAACATTAAACGCCAATGGACCACAGATTGCAGGGTGATTATAAACACATAAGATTGAGTATTCACTGAAATAAAACATGCCTTGATTAGAAAAGAATACCTTGGGAAAGAAAATAAACCGTCATTTTCTCTTCTTGTTATAAAAACGGGTTACATTTTTTGGCGTAAATTAATTCTTAAACATCAGGGCAGAAGTATTTTTTAGTAGCTGATATTTTCTACACAGAGAGAATGTCGTGGGTGACCGCTTGAAACCTCGTATAACGATATACGACTCGAAATTACTTTTCAAGAAAATTGCAAAAAAATATTTGTATTTTGCGTATTTTGTTAAAGTTTTTTTTATTATTTTTTTACCGCTATATCTGGTTTTCATTCTTTTGAAAATATAAACCTCGTTTAACAATTTGAGTACTTTGGCCTATTCACTCAGTAACTCGTATAATAGTACAGTATACAAGGTTTTTTGTTTTCATCCACAGAAAAAGGAACATGAACCTTGTATAATAATATATTTTACGAAGTTTTAAATCTAACTGTTTATATATGTGTTATTTAATTAGTGCTTTTTGAGTTATTTACAATCAAGCTAAGAATAAGAGGTTTTGATCACAAGATCGGCGCTTTTACGAGCGTTCGAAGGTACCAAAAAGTCAAAATGACCAAATATAGCATATACGAGGTTTCAAACGGTCACCCACTATATACTTATGTTTATCAAGAAATTCAAGTTTACATGAAGTTCAGTTAGTATGACCAGCTACAATCATGGACATTTTATAATACGTGAACAGGTTGACACTTTTGGGCAGAACTTATTTTAAAATTATTTTCTTTGAAAAACACACTCATGCCTAAAAAGAGTTGATATTTTGAAAAAATAAAGAAAATAACATGTAAGTTAATAGATCTATAGAAACTAAGATCGCTAAAGGCAATGAACTATTTGGTTTTCAATCAGATTACAGAAACATCTATTTCCACTTAAATTAACCCAGTGAAAGTCCTTTTTATGACTACAATAAAATACATTTTCTAGAACTTGAAAGGTGTCAAAAGAAACATAAGGTTGTGAATGAGACCAAATGGACAATTGACAATTACTATTTGTTTCAAACAAGTTCAACTCATTTTATCCTTACATGAACATATAAAGCATGTTGATCGATGATCCAGTGTTTTAGATTTGTGTGGTTCAAAATTCTACATAATCCTGAAATTCTCAGGTGGGTTAAGGAATTGATTAGTATTTCACAGCATATGCTAAAACAAACTATGCATATGGAATGATGACAAATTAAAAATTTAAGATTTCCAACTTTTGAGGGATCTTTTACATGCACATCATTTGATGACAGAAGTTACTCGAGTTACTAAACCAGACCTGAACCCTAGTTAACAAGTAAGTAAGTAAGCAGTAACCCACGCAAGAAAACTTCTCAATGAAACACTAAAACATAACAATTTAAAAATATATCAGACTGCCAATTGTTTGACAAATCAGTTTTTAATACAGTAAGCTCATTCAACCTGTTGTAGAAGGTTTATTGGAATTCAATGCAAGGAAATTTGTTGAGCATATGTTTTCTAATGATATTTTGTAAAAGTCAAGATTTATTTATTGACAATTTGACAACACATGTATTAAGAACTTAAAACAGGAGCGAGCTAGAGAGTTTATTAAAATATCATTAATTATGCTATGTAACAGAAGTTATTCCACCATAATTTGTTTGTAATAACTTGTATTGATTGAAACACAAGAGACAAAACACTTCATTATTACAAGCTGCTACTACAGCATTGTTATACCTCCACAAAGTTATGTCCAATATTTTGTCAATGGTTTTTCCCTAACATTGAAAACAACTTAGTTTGAACTGATGGTAGAAAAACAAAAAAGGGATAATGGTCAAGAATGGTACATACATGTAATCAATATTTCTACCCTTGATACTACTAAATTTTATCAGGTTAAGAAAATGTCTAGTCAAGACTACAGCTTCTTGAAATACAACAGGTCAAAAATATAGAAATTATATATTGATACCGTGTTTCGCTTTAGTAGGTAAACTTAAAATTCTGAACATGAGGTAACATATAATAAAGATGCCATAAATACACCAATTATTTGAAAAAAATCACTAAGATGGCTGTATATTTGGACACTTTTGAGTTGTGATTGGTACAGCAGGAAGCACAGCTCTCAAAGTACAGGCAGTGGCAGTGGGTGGAATGGAGGTACGAGGGGGCATTGCTACTGATATAGGCATCTTCTTTATTGCTTAGATTTCGTCACCTCATTTGAAACTATTTAGATAAAGTGAACCACAGTTCTATCTATTTAATGATAAGGCTATGTGGTTTAAATGACATTTATAGTCAAAGCCATACAAAAAGCTCATCTTCAGGTTAGAGTCCATGGTTTGCTATTTAGAATGGTGAACTGTCCCTTTAACTTTTTAAGCTAGATTTTTGTTAACAGGCAAAATTGTGAATAAACACAAGGCAGTTTATCAGCTGTAAACATTCTTTAAGGTTAATAAAATTTTCCAAATCTGAAATATTAGTTTGTGAAAGAAATACACAATTAATTCCTGAATTATTTCTAAACAAAAAGTGAACTTAAAATCACTTCCGTCACTAAATGGAGATTATCCATTCATAGTTTATTAAATTAAGTTTTCAAGATATAATATAATTATTCAATTACTAAAGTACTGAAGATAAAAAACTTCTTTAATGACTTCAATATGTTGATAATCAGAATCATTTCTTTTGAGTTATATTATTCTACAAATTGCTTGAATATAAGAAAATATTGTTTTTTTTATTGACTTGCTTTCATTAGATATTAGTGTTCAGGTTTTTGTTTTTCACTAGTCCTTATTACGAAGTTTCAAGACTGATATTTTGCTTATCAGTTTGCAGTTATATATTCAGAGATCTATCAGATGTCTGTTTCTATGATACCATATGCATTTAATTCAAATGTTTTTTTTTTGTCTCATTAAAATACACCTAACTTCTATCAATTTATCAAATCATTCAAGCTTGTGATAGTGGCCATATTGAACAAATATATCTCTTTCCATCAATCAATTTATTTGGTTGTCAAAATGGTTTTCTGACAATTCCATTACGGCATTGATCTGATGGAGCAATAAAAGACCATTTCTAGCATGTTGTTCCTGTAATATAGTTCCATTCATCCTCCATCACAGCTGGTGAGACAAGATTGAGTATGAAGTATTCAAATGACTTAAGGAACTGTCTAGCAATCTAACAAGCTTTTTCTTCCATTTTTCTCATATTATTAACTTGCTTGGTGTGGCCTCTGATGACTTGATATGATAAAAGACGTTTTCTAGCTATCAATAGAGATGGTAAAGACTGATAGAACAGAGTTAGGTCATCATATCATCAAGTAGCCTACTTTAAATCTATTTTTTTCTCCGTTAATTAATGATTGAATTCAACAGTATGTTTCTCACAGATCAGTTCCTAATCAATATAATTGTTTATTTCTTTTAGATCACTGTGATATCATTTATTTTGGCTGGTTGGCCATAGAAGCTTTTGGCCATTACATAAATGCATGGGTTCTAATTTCACAAATTATTTTTATAATTTTGTGTATAGAAATGAATGTTGTTGTAACTCAGAGGCTATGCAATATTCAAATCTATTTTCTGAAGATCACATAACCTGAAACTCTGAGTAACAACATGATTCAAGTTCACTCTACAATTGATGTATTGAGCACTATTTTAACAGTGAAAATAATTTATTATTGTAATTTTGTGAATATATAGTAACATGAATTATATACTTGATAAACATGAAATTGCAAAATACACATCAACTCTTTACATAACGAGTCAAAAAGTCAACATTTATTTTTCACAAATCAGTTTTTTTTGCCACCAAAGTAGCTTTAAGGTACTTCAGTATATGAGGCTAGACCTAGTCAAGTTGATATAAATGAGATTTAATGACTTAGATATAATAAATTAAATGACTATAATGTTTCTTGATAAATAGATAAAATACACATGTATTGATTCTCGTTTTATATTGAATGACTGGTAGAAGATGTCTCGTAAATCTATTACAAACTTCATATCACTGTATACCAGATTCATTCTGTTTGTATTAATGTATTAGCTATGATTGGTGTTGTACCATGCAGGGTATGCTTACTCTTCTAGACACCTTTTCCTTATGATAAATTTGCTCATTTATGATTGATAAACTTCCTCATGTAAAAAGTTCATTAGTTGCTTCCAATGTTTTGCCAATATGTTGTTTTGGAGTTTCATTTCGCGGTTTGGATAGCTTACTACTCTGTTTATTTATTTTTACACTTTATATAATTTGTGCTGCACTATGGTAAGTAATGTGGTCACAAATGCTAGAAAGATGGGGCATGCTAACTCTTCCATATATTGTCAACTCGGCATTCACTTTGGAGAGTCTACAATGCTCATTGCATTTGGTACATATACATTATTCAGGCATTTTGCGAGAATGTTTAGTTATCTAAAGTAACAACAAAATGAAAATGCAAACATAAAATTGTTATGTGAACTCTCTGAAATAAATGCCTAATTTTACATCCTACTTCTTAACCTTATAGAACTAATACAGGTAGGCAACACCATGCAGTGAGCAATGAAAGAAAGAAATAAATAATAAAAGAAAACTATATTTTACTAGGATAACAACTTTGGTTCACAATTAAGGATCCTTTCTACCAGCTGGTCCAACCTCTTGGCATTGATCTTTCCTGGATTATCCGTGTACCCATTTACAGCTGGATCAACTGGAATTTTGAGTGAAGATGACTTATTCTAGGTCATCGGACTATGACACAACGATCAAGATCAGAACCCAGACGCCATTTCGACGTAACCAAGTAAATGACGTAATGTAAAGAACCAACGCTCTAACCGACTGGGCGATAGAACCTCACAAAATGAGGGAATGATGTCAAAATGAAATGCATTCCACTGGACTTATAGATAAACAATAATGTCATCCAGTACAAGTTATGTTTATAGCCTCTATTGAAATATTCCATTACCTCACTTGAAAATCACGAAGAGAAATCAATTGACAAGCTCCAGTATTCACTAAACGTGCAAATGTTTACATTAGTCTTAAACAAGTGATAGAGTGATAATTGTCAGATTTATTGATGCAAACCAGTTACAATAACATTACTGGTCTACGTTTAATATTTCTTTGTTTAATTTAATTAAAGAGTAGCATTATTTAACTCTCTAATTCACAAAAATCAACAAAATATAGAATACGTCCATTTTATGTTATTAGACTTGCCAGTTTTAAGTTAGATGACATAAATTCTAAGATTCTGAAGTTGTTCTCCAAAAATAATTCAATTGTTAAATGTCTGAAGTTAAGAAAAAACAACCAGAATTTCAGTATCAACCCCCGTAATCCTATCACTGATCTCATACATGAAAAAGACCAGACTTCATAAAATGGTAGCCATTTTGTAGTTTTATAATTGATACATCAATATTGTTTACATTTCTATCATTGATACTGCTGTTATGTAAATTGATATAATGTAGTATCATTCCCTTGGTGATGCCATCTCTACAACCAGAGGTCTACCCAAGGGTGAACATGTTCCTATTCAGTCATGAAATGGGTATTTACAACCCATGTGTCTGAATGAAGAGAAATTTTACGCCATGCTACACTAAATAGAGAAATACAAATAGAGCGTAATGAGTCAAAATGTTGATACATTGTAGCATATTGATAGAAAACATCAAAGTAATCAGCAGACATTTTAAAGTCTCTATAGATCATTTAAAATATTTGGCACAAAAATGGCTGAAGAATTCTTAGTAGGTCCTACTAGATACCTAATGGAAATTTGATTTTTCCCTTACCCCTATATGAAATGCACTCTAGAATTGAAACTGTAATGAATAGCTCAACAGACAATAGATACACTGATTACGAGTGGATTACATAGTCAATATTATCAGAATTGTTGAACATAGAAATGTTTTTTAGTAAATTGAATCTCGATCGGCCATCTCTATTCTATCAACATCTATGGCTAATATTATCAAATAGAATTCATAGAAACATTATTCTCTTTCCTTTATAATCAATACAGAGAAAAAAACCTTTTTATCAATTTACTCATCATATGGCAATATAATTTTAGTCCGATATTCAATTTTTTTTGTGACTTAACGACTGAATTTTAGTTTGAAATATAGGAATTTAATGATTCACAAAAACATCATTTGCCATTTAAGTGCATTAATTAGAGGGCCATGTACAATAGGCATGAAAGCTTACTTTCTCTGTTAAACAGACGGGTGCGCAATTTATCCTACCAATCGTACCTTAGTCTCAGAAACAGAGTTTTTTAGCTAAGTCAATCAGTAATAGTGTCCACAGCTCACTGTCAAAATTTGAGCCTTCAAATCCATGTGTGTCCAGAATTATCTGTGTTTGAAAGTTAAAATAATGACTTGTCTTTTCTTACCATATATAGAAAAGACATCTACAGAAATTGGAAAAGAAATTATTACTTTGAGATACTTTTGAAGGAATTATGCGATTTTTATTCATTTCTAGTACCATTTACTTATATTCAAATCTTAAATCAACCCCCCCCCCCCCTAAGTGGCACATCTGTCCCTTTAAGTCTTTTGGAGTTCAGAGTATACACATTATGATTTATACTTAAAAATTCTAAATTCATGCAATTGAGCATGACTAAAGTTTCTTAAAATATCTTGCCTTCATTTTGCAAATTCTCATCATTGACATAAATGAATGTAAATTTGTCAGAAACATTTACTTATAACTTGACTACCAAGCAGATTTGCATCAAATGAAAGTGAAGTTGAGATTTTCCAGTCCAGCAAATATCTGGAATCTCAGACTACAATAACATTATGTCATTACAGGAAGAACTTACTGTAGCAGAACTAAATTTATAAATGTCATTCTTTAATACTATAACTAGTAGAAGCAACAAGAAATCTCTATGAAAATGGCAGGCTTGTCCATATAAACACAAAGAAATTGAGATTTTGATTCATAGTGCTTTTTGTTAAGATATTAATAAATTCTTTTATGTTCATTTGCAGTATTTATCATTAGGCACAAATATTCATTGTTATGGTTCTAAACTAAACTGTCTTAGGCCAGTGCTTTCATAACCATCCTTCAGGATACGTTTGCATAAAGTCAAGGGTCTGTGGTGGTTCAGTCTGTTTGACACTTGATCACCATTTTGAAGGTTCAATTTTGGAGAGAAAAACCTTTTAATTTTTTAATCCCGGTTTCTTGTGTTAGTGATGCAGCTTGGAGAGGCTGAGAGCAATAAGTCTTTTATATTAGAAAATATTGCAGACTCTGTGTGCTAAAGGTTGTGCACTTTGAAGTAGCTTTAAATCTAAAAAAGACTAGGCTATTTCCACTCTTCACTCATTGCATGCTGCATAATGCAGAAAAGAAAGCCACATAACACTATTTATCACATTTAAAGTCAGCACACATGAAAGACTTAAACCAATTTTCTAGACAAGAAATTGAAATTTCCTTTTCAAATAACCCATGTTCTCAGAAATGGCACAATTAGCTTCCGATGGCTGTCTGGTCTCAATTTAACCTCAAACCACAACAAACAAGTTTAACAACGTGTTGGAACTTATAGAAGGTGTTCATTACAAAACAAATCCACATGGTGTTAGAAATTCAATGGACAGTCTTATGTATTTTGGATATAAAATCCACATTCATTGAGACAACTGTATTTTGGATATAAAATCCTCATTGGGACAACTGCATTTTGGTTATAAAATCCTCATTCATTGGGACAACTGTATTTTGGATATAAAATCCTCATTGGGACAACTGCATTTTGGTTATTCAATCCTCATTCATTGGGACAACTGTATTTTGGATATAAAATCCTCATTGGGACAACTGCATTTTGGTTATTCAATCCTCATTCATTGGGACAACTGCTATTTGGATATAAATCCTCATTGGGACAACTGTATTTTGGATATAAAATCCTCATTCATTGAGACAAGTGTATTTTGGATATAAAATCCTCATTGGGACAACTACATTTTTGATATAAAATCCTCATTCATTGAGACAAGTGTATTTTGGTTATAAAATCCTCATTCATTGGGACAACTGTATTTTGGACATAAAATCCTCATTGGGACAACTACATTTTTGATATAAAATCCTCATTCATTGAGACAACTGTATTTG